>NC_079170.1:39494106-39559106 GCF_947568905.1 Ostrea edulis
TCTCATTATTTCATGGATGTAAAATCGAACAACAAGCAAACACGGACCCCTGGAGACACAAGAGATATGATAACACATGCAGGGCCAGGGATCCCTTGTTGAACGGCTATATCTGCTATTAAACATATATCTTGATCAGGTGAACGAGTAATGAACATCAATTCGGAAAGAACGGCCTAATAATTGAAATGAAACGTGTAAACAGCAATTGTACCTAATGACATATTGTATGTGCAGTAACGACGAATCAAAGCTGGATTGAATCTTTAATACTGATCAAATCTCCGGAGAGGGTACAAAACTGAATGCAAAAATAAAGTAACATTACAAAAGTCCTGGCTGACTAGCATTTATGAGTATATGACAAGAAGTGTTCACCATATCTTATATGAAAGTTAATGTCAAGTAAATATAACTAGTATAAAGGACAAATATTTGCAAAGTATTTTTCATAAAGCGCAGTTGAATGTCTGATATAGATCTATTTTAATTACAATATGACAAAATGGCTTTCCATAGAAAATATATCTGAACACACTGACTAGTATAATACACTGTATGCCAATTTTGATAGTTGCAGTCGTGCTAAGACACTTAAAACTGATAAACAATGCTTAAATACTAATGAATAAAGACCTACACACTGGATTAGAACGTTAGTTACTACAATTTAAATCCCACATAGGTACACCACGTGCGAGCATGTAAACAAACATATTTCCAACAATCATAATATTAAATATATCAAATACCTAGCTGGTGAGAACGTATGAACACAAAAGATCATTATCAATAATGCAAACACTTACTCTGTGGTTTTTGAGCACCAAAAGTCTGAAAAAAGTGGTAAATAAAAAATACATGACGAAATGGCGGTAGACGTTTTCATACTAAGAGTCGAGAAGAAACCGGATCAAGATCCGAAACACTGTATTTACAATTGTAACCATGATAATGACCACAAAATTTGGTAAGTGTTGAATTCAAATGAGATTGTTGAAACTCCTGTCACATCAAGCTATTTTTCTGTAGTCTCCTTCTGTTTGAAAATTGATGATATGTCGATCGTGCTCTCGTGTATCGAAAAAAATGAGATACCTAGATAATCAATTTTAAGCTAACACCCGAAATTGTACTTGAGTCATATTCAACGGTAAGCATCCCGTCAATCAAAATTTTAACAATAGATCTTAAGCGGATTTACATCTGCAAATATTATAGACTGTTTCTACCTGAGTAAAGTGCTTTGTTAACAATAACTGCCAATAATAACCGGCATTCTTTATACCTTGAGGAAGCCCAGTATACCAGAGTTTTGATAGCATATCCACAACTGCTATTTTCTAGAAATTCAAATTTTAAAAACTCCCTGAAAAATGAAATTGATCATCGTATTTTTTTCTTCTTATCTACATATAGTATGAATATGTAGTACATCAGACAACAATGTTCACATGTATTTCTAAAGCATTTAACTTCTTGAAATCGTTTCCATTAATAATACATACTCGCTTTGCATTGTTAGCATATCTGATTTTATATTCTTATCAAAAAGGGTTTATTCAAAAGATTCTAAACCAGAAGAAAAAATCTCTTGTTGTGGCCTTCAAATCGACATTCAGATGTAAAACTTATACGGTACCAATTTTGATGCACCAGATGCGCATTTCGACAAATAATGTCTCTTCAGTGATGCTCAACCAAAATCTTTGAAATCCGAAATAACTATGAAGTTTTAGATCTAAATATAGCCAAAAACAGCGTGCCAAACAAGAGGAGCCAAATTTGTCCAAGGATAAGAGCTATGCATGAGGGAGATAATCCTTAATTTTGAAATGAATTTCTAAATTTTATAACAGCAATTCAATATACACCCGTATTTTCAAGCTAGTAACGAAGTACTTAGCTACTGGGCTGTAGAGACCCTCGGGGACTAACAGTCCACCAGCAGAGGCCTCGACCCAGGGGTCAGATATATCGACGATGTTTTATCTACAGTATATTAACAATAACCATTTTCATTCATATGTCGATTCGATATATCCCTGTAAACTCGAGATAAAAGACACACAAGAGTCAACCACATCTACTTCGTACTTAGCTATTTTATTGAAAATGGATATAAACGGCAAACTAACAACTCAACTGTATGACAAAGGGGATGATTGCAACTTCTCCATACTCAACTTCTCATATTTATGTAGCAATCCTCCATTATCATCTGCATATATGTATAGTGTTTACATCTCTCAACTGAAGAGCTTGTTCTGTGTATGATCAGTCTTTTAATCGAGGCAGGTTACTGCCAATCAGTTTGATATTACAGGGTTTTCGGCAGTCTCCTTTAAAGTCACCATTTCGCAAATTCTATGTTCGTTATAGATATCTAGTTTGCCAACAATACCTATCATTGAGTCAATAGCTGTTTGACATGTTTCATACCCATTGTTAGACACTGATTTAGACTACGGATAACTCCGTTTACTTGATCAAGACATGGGGCTCACGGTGGGTGTGCCCATTTCACAGGGAATGATTGATTCTACTAGGCACCTTATCCCACCCCTGGTATATCGAGGGGTCCGTGTTTGTTCAATTCTTTGTTTTGTATTCCTCATAGGTGGTATGATATTGACCACCTCGTTATCTTCACCTTGCACCCCTCTATATCTATTCTGACAAAGTTTGAAGGCATTTTTCTTCATTTATAGCCTAATCTGGTATTGCTAATAGAGATGAATTTGTATCGTCAATTCAGAGATCAAAGTTACCTGAATGTCTTACTTTTTTAAATGAGTGATACCAGGTCGTTTGTTTTCAACTATACTTACATTACCGGTATTGACATGTTCAGCAGAAATATAGTTGAAGATGAAATACAGAAACACACAGGAGGAATTCCTTAAAACGAAATATAACCATCTTTATATTATGTATGTATTTGCTTCATTTATATCGTATAAAATTATTCTGTGGGTTTGTTCGGTTCATTTTGGTCATATATTCACGATACACGCAGATAAAGATAGCGTACCCGTGTCAGAGCAGAAGATATTACGGGAGATATGCTCCTTCTCGCGAACCGGTCATATTGAACTACAGGCGCTAATTAGCAGTCGACAACCGTTACACAACGAGTAAATATTGGGCTATGTGCGGCTCCTAACTTCAATGTTTAATATGAACAGGGAGTAGCAATGTTTATAGTTTCCCTACAGACACAAAAAATGGCAAAGTTTGGGTGAAGAAATTAAAAACAATGGATTTTTGGCTGGCGCAACACTACTGGGGACTATTTCATGATAAGCCATCCAAAGCACGATCTTTGGAATTCTCAAGATTGCAATTAAAGGAAAAAGCAATCACAACTTTCATTGATTACAAACCGTTACATGTAGCTACAAATGGCCGAAAACGGAAAACAGATTTGGAATTTCCCCTTCAAAAACAAAACTTCCAGAGCTATGGAGAAAAGAATGTACGTTTTGATATAAATCCTATTGGCTTTTTTTATTGATTTTAATCTAATATTCCTCGATTTATTTGTTCGTTATGTAGTTAGGATTGCCTTTTCCTTTAAATGCTTCACCAGGAATCAATTACCGCGACATTGGAATATTTTGTTTTTCTTCCTCTCAAATATCTACAAATTTTCAAATTGACCCATATAGTGAGTATACATCTAAGTGCATATCTATTATACTAGTACATGTTTATTGAATTGTAACGATAATATGTTATTATTTCAATTATCAGACATATGAAAATGCATTTCAGATTAAGTCATTGAATTGGTACAGGAAGTCATCTGTTTGTCTCGTGTAGTAACGCCAGGAAGTTAATATAGTGGATGTTGTTGGTAATTCTTCTGCCCAATCACAAAGTCCTATATAAACATATCTCAAAGTCAGATCTCCTTTCCAGCCATATCAGATGGTTCAATAAGAACAATACACAGTTTTTTTTCATGTCGATGTACTTTATAAATACTATTGTAACTTTTGATTTTTCGGTCACGAGTCACCCAGGTGACCTATTACCTTTGGTCTCTGTTCGTCATTGTGCATCAATTATTCAAATTTTTTTTAACTTTTTTTATACTTTCATTTCCAATACTTTTCACATTTGGTATGAAGCATCGTTTGGATATGTGGGAATGAATTGTAAATTTAAGGACATCTGGATCACTAGGACAGTGCGAAAACAGCCTACATGTACATGTACTAATTTTCATAATTCCTGTTCTCTACCTCACATCTGTAACATGTGTAAGAAAAGACTAAATGCATAGGGATGTAAGACAGGAATGCAAAATTGTAAATTTCATGGTCTCCGGAAAAGATAGATATGAAGAAGAGAAAAAATACTATAGACTCCATAGCTCTTGGGGCTAGTGATACTTTTAACTAATACTCAGGTGACTGGAGCTTGTGGACCTCTTGGGTTTAACCCAAATTACATATATACATGTAAATTGATGATGCATATACACAATATAAAAACTGAACATTAAACTATGTTTACTTGTTTATATTTATTTATTTCACTTATGAAAAATGCATTAGAAATCTATCGTATAGTCTATTTGAATTTAAAAGGGTATCTAAATCCACAGTACTGTTGTGATGGAAAACGATTTCTTATCATAGTTACAACATGGGATGGAAGAAACGTTCCAGATTGTTTTTCCCAAGCCATTGTTACATCTCTAATATGCAATATGTCTGTAAACTGTAAAAAAAAAAAAAAAAAAAAATAAAAGATCGATTTTTAATTGATGAATTTCATCAACGAAAACAAAACAACAAAAGGCACGCTACTTTAAATATGAATGATTTTCGTGAATTAATTTCTGAAACATTGGAATTGATATAAAAGTCTCAAAAAGAGATAAAGGTAAATCTGATACAAGATATGAACCTACACGTTATAGTGTAACATCCTCATGGTTAAACAGATGAATTATTAAAGATAAATCATAAGATATTGAGGCACATTTTATGTTTATTTCGAAGGAAAGTACATAAAATGGCCAAGCATTCATTGGGTTCAGATAGGAGAGATTCATAACGGCCATGGTTCATAGTGAATCAGGAGACCGAGTGTTCCCCCAAGTCATCATTATTAACTTTGAGCAATTACTTGTAAACCAATCCCCTCCTACAACGGATCATTGACTTATATGTTCCCATAATAAACTCTTTCTAAAACCTATCTCCTGGGATAGTTTGCCACAAAGCCCTCGTGATCTGTGATGCAGGATACACCCACTTCAAACCTAGGTGCATATATGATCACCTTATAGAAGAATAGTATACTAGTCTTAGAAAAACATGCACTACTGCGTTTTGAGTAATCGTTTTGTTACCATTAACAGTTTCATATAAATCAACAAACCATTGCATATCAGATGGTGAAGAGCATTCGTTCGAATTATCATTTTCCGGTAATATGGATGCGTATCGCAGTACAACTGGTTCATATTGGTACGATTGTCCATTAACACTAAGCGATATATCTATTTCAGAAATACGGTCGTCCGGATCACTTTCATATCGTGCCGCCATATTGAAATATCAGGTTCCACTAAAGGGCAGATAACTCATACAAGAAAATATACCTGGTTGAAATTAACGACGTCGTATTCAACTGGACGGCCGAGACCAATATTATTTTTATGAAAAAAAATTAAGGAATGGTATTTCCTATATAAATGTGTTTGAAAACCGAACTTTAAAAATCGTTTCAGTTTACGTTTAAGATTGTTTATATATAAGAACGTTAATTAAAAAATTTGGATGCACGACGTCTATGTATGGTGTAGAAGGACTTGAAATATGAATGGATTCAAAACTGAATTTCTTTAATGCCAAGAATATTTATTATGTTAACGACATATCTTCCTTTGTAAATGTCAGTTTACAAATTCGATGCTGTAATTCGGAATCATTAACATTTGTAAATTGCGATGGATTAAAATGTTGTGGTGTGTAACATCCATCTATGCCATTTTTTTTATTTTTTGTTTATAGAATACCGAATATTAATTGTTGGAGCATGTGGCACTGGAAAGAGTAGTACAGCCAACACTCTCTTGGGTAAGTCTGTATTTGAAACCGGTATATCAGCATCTAGTGTGACTCTCTCCTCTCAGAAATATAACTCCATACATTGTGAGAGGAGCATATCCGTAGTAGACACAGTTGGATATAATTCAAATGTCTTCAAGAAATCGTCGCTTTTAGAGGCATTCGAGAAAGAATTACCTGGTCCACACGCAGTTTTACTTACCATGTCTGCGTCTGAGAGATTTACGACAGAAGAAATTTCCTCAATTGACCAATTTGCAAATCTTGTTGGAAATGAAGTGTACAATTTTACTGTGGTTGTTTTAACGCACGGAGATGTGTTGAAAAACAACAGTATCTCAATAGACCAGTTCAAAAAAGATGCACCTCGGAGTTTTAGAAAATTGGTGAAACGTTGTGGAGATCGACTTATCGAAATAGATAATACAGCAAATGAACTTAAAAAGGAAGAAACGGTGGACAAACTATTAAACATTGTAGATGTTATTAAAAGGGAACGTCACTGCTTTGACACATACAACAGGTTTGTATTTTGAAAGAAGAAAATAACCGGAAGCTAGAAAATTCTCCAATCGTACTGGAGAAAATCGAATTTCCCGAATCACCAAAATTGACATGAGTGTAAACGTTTTCTACATGACTAACTTTTCTCTGACTATTTTGTATTTTTGTCAAGGAGAGTATCTGCTCACGACATTCTTTATAACGTTATTTTATCACAGCGATACGAAATGATACGCAAAGAAAGACATGTGTAAATTGCTATTGATGGAGAAATAGATGTATTAGTTGTGAGAAAAAGTTAATCAAATAAAGAATTCACCTTAATCTATTCAACGTTTCGAGAAATATTTGATCACTATTTTCGTTTGATATCAATGATTTGTTTATTATTACCTGCTGCAAGGAAAAAAAGAAAGAATGAAGATGGTGCCATGGTAACAGGGCAAAATACAAATGAGTCCAAATTGGAGTCTGATAAAAGTTTATATCTAAGTATCCTGGGAGAAAGAGGTTCTCTGTGCCAAGAGGGTCACCACTTTGAAAGAAAAATGAGAAGCGTGGCGGAATATCGCCTACCAAATCATTCAATTCTACGTCATATACAATACAAACTGTTGAAGAAGAAAGGAAGTTGAATAACATGCAAATACTTAAAACGTAAGGCAGAATTAGCGGGTGCGCGGTGGTGTATTAAGAAACAGGTATGCAACTATGTAAATAATGTGAATCACAGTTTACGAATCCCGTTCCTTATTAAGCCCAGTCTCACGATCAGATCACTGTATAATGTAAACCATTATACACATAAATCAGTACTTAATAGGATGTATCGGAGAAAAAAAACACGCACAATGGACCAGTAGAAAAATTATAAAGCAAATCATTAATCAGAAGGGGGTGTCAATTAAAATGCTACTTCTAACAGACGCCTCTCTCTCTCTCTCTCTCTTCTCTCTCTCTCTCTCTCTCTCTCTAGTATATATTTATATATATATATATATAAAGCACAGAAAATTTCACTTTAAATGGATACCCACTTCCGCCCCTACCCGGGGTTGAACTCACGACCTGCAGAACCAAATCTCCTAGCAGCATGTAACTAGCGCGCTAGACCGCTCGACCATCTAGGCAAGTCAAAAAACTTGCTTTCGATGCCGATGGAATTCTCGCCACGCTGTCACACGCTACACGGTCATTGAGAATGGAAATGGGATACAGTTATTTAACATACATTCAAGAGGATCATACATGATACACACTGCATTCGAAATATTCTATATAAAGCACAGAAATAGCAATGAACTCTTAAATGAACATAACTGCCCTAAGTGAAGAAATAATTAATATATTGATATTTATATTAATTATTTCTTCACTTAGGGCAGTTATGTTCATTTAAGAGTTCATTGCTATTTCTGTGCTTTATATAGAATATTTCGAATGCAGTGTGTATCATGTATGATCCTCTTGAATGTACGTTAAATAACTGTATCCCATTTCCATTCTCAATATTATTATATTGAGATATTATATTATCAATATATATATATATATATATATATATATATATATATATATATATATTAATAATAGAATTTATCTGCTGTAGACAAGTGCCAAAAGGTCAAATCTAAAAGACTGTCTAATTCAGCCATACACGAACAAGAACAATACCCAAATAATCATCAGATTAGAATTTCAGATAAATTGTAAATTAACTTTTCTGGCTGGTGATGAGGTTCTATACATATACTTGAAATATTCAATGTAAATATACGTGTGATAACTTTTTTCCCTTGAAATACAAAACAATGTACCATTCTGTAGATTGAAATGTAGTTCCTAACATGTTTCATTATCATACATATACATGGTAACATGTATATATACATAATGAAAATTACAGAAGTAAACACATCATTGACCACACTAGCCATTTTCTCAACATAATAATTCGAGTCTAAAGCAGAAACAAACATCTTTTAGACAACAATTACTTCCTTGCTTCAGAAAGTTCAACGACACAAATATGAGACAATATATCCTTTAATTTGTGTGCTACTTAATCATTCATTTAAAGACGGTACTCAACATCGTCATAATGGCCGACTTCCTTTTAAAAGATGAACGAAATATTAATATCAGCAATATTTATGTATTCATTTCAAAATGCATTACCTAGCTGAGTAGCTCAGTAGGTTAGCATGTCGACTGCAGAACTGTAGATCGCAGGTTCGAGACCAGCAAGTGTTTTGATTTGTTCAGATTGTTTTATACTAAAACTGCATTGTTTGACTAAATAAAGTAAATATGACAGTTTTGAATTTCAAAATAGTTGCACACATCCTCCACTTTTCATCCATATCAAATTTCTCTGGTGTAACATTCCTCTTTAAATCTTTCTCCATGTTCATCTGTTACTTTCTGGAGTTCTGATAATGGAACACTATCTGGACGTTTTCCCGTTCACAAATCTCGAACAAGTAGTCCTTTGCTCTCTGAGATAACCTTGTAGCCTTTTTTCTGCATTTCAATACCCATTCATTTCTTTCTTCTGCTAGTTCTTGGTGGAGTCCATTGTCATCAATTCCTGAAATGACTGTTTGTATCAGCAGATCATGGACTCTCTAATACTGTCTCATTTTGAGATATACATATCTGCTGCTGTGTCCATACTAAATCTTGAACTTGAATGGTTAGAATGATTTTCAATTGCCAGAGATTTTTGAAGATTACAACATTCTTGTATGATGAGTCTTATGGGAGTTACGAGATTGATCACTATTTGTTGTCCTCGCCTTTTCACAAGGATTATATTTTTGAGTATTATTCTCTGTGCTTCCTGTAGAACAGCAAGCATGTTATTGTAGATATCTTTTGTCTCTTGATCAGTCAATCCATGGTGTTGGTTGAGACAAACAGTCTTCTGTGTTCCTTTTCTCTTGGAAAATCCTGTTGACCCGAAATATGAAAAACAATGTTTTAAAAGTTAATTCATAATTCATCATACCCTGAACCTTGTCACACTATTACCATCACAATAAACTAAATTAAAAAACAACATATACCACAAATACTTTTTTTAAAAACCTTCAACTTCTCTGAATATACAGCATTTGTCTAACTTGGTGTAAAAGATAAGATAAATAGTAATTGTGAACATATCATCTGTGAAACTGTGACTCTTGTGAAAACATTACATATATAAATTTAATTGTTTTATATGCAAGTATTCCATTGTAAAACGGTAATGTGAAATAAACAATAAATGATTCGCATACACAGACCCAAAAGCAGGAAGAATAGTTTTACTGTGACCAGACAAACATGCTACAGAGTGTAGGTGCTAAAAAGTACTCGTCCTGGACAAGTTAAACTAGCTTAGGAAGAGTGAATGACATTATATACTCTTCATTGGTGACAAGTAAGATTTTCTGTTATTGGTGAATTTATATTGTTTGTTTTTTACAGTGTTCTGACTAAAGAGTACTTTCCGTTTGCACATTACTACCACAATCATGTCAACATCTGGGAACCTATCTGCACTAAACATTCTATAGTGGATTCTAGATATATGTTTTAAGATTAGCTTTGATTGAATAAACTGTTTTCTTTTATAAAAAAAAAAAGACATAAATTTTAATGCAAAATAATTCATCATGTGGTTGTAATGTCCTGATATTTAGTATAGTGTCCTGATAAGACATTTATAACAAAAATAATATAGTTTTACAAGTTTAAACACACATAATAATTATGTTTACTATGATTACTATTAAGTTTATTATGTTTATTATTAATCATTATTTATTATTATTCTTATTAATTTGTGATTATTTTTCAAGTTTAAACTAGACAAGGGTGTATAACACTCTATCATGTCATTAGGTAATTCCAATTTCAAGATTAGATACTTGTGTAATGTCCTGAGGAAATTTTTTGGTTGTTGACAAATCTAGGTTTTTCGATTTTTTCTCTCTTCTTTATGGAAACAATAAATTTTTTAAGTGGTTAAGTTGAAAAGACTGAATACACGCTGCACAAGTTTACTTTTATCATGTTTATATGATTCAGACAGAGATTGATAACTCAGTATTCCATTTTATTCATGACAGAGTGCACGGATATCATTAATGGTTAGAATTTATTACCTATACCAGTACAGACGTTCTGTGTATGTGTGTGTGTGTGTGTATACATACACAAGTGAAATATACAAACATAAGTAAAAACTCATGTAAGGATACACATACACACACGAGTATATGATATTTATTTTCTTCAATTTCTTTCAGAATTAGACGCTACCTGATCCAACAATCATATTGTGTGTCTCGTTCTCAACCGGTATTGACAAAGTATAGGGGTTGTCCCTCGGTCTAGTTTAGTTTAAAATGTACGTTGTGGTCTGGATGACACCGACTAGCTATATTTCTCCCCCATTGTAACCAAAAATTCGGTCGATGCTTTTGGCAGATTGTTAGTCTTAATGGGCAACCGTCCACGGCAATATTACAATTCTAAACAGCAGAAAGATTGCCCCGCCCAAGGCTCATCCAAATATTTACCAAACTGTCCAGGAAGTCGTTCAGAACATTGTAATAGTCGGAAATGACAAGACACATATTTGAAATATATGGCATTCACTAAACGCAGTGTTCGAAAAACCGCTGAAATCACACATACTAATCCGAATAATGCATTGAATGATAATAATCGGGTTTGCTTGCCATTTTCGCCGTACTTAAATGGAGAGCTATATTACGGGAGATAACTCTTCCAAATTCTCATAATCTCCATTTATGGTATGTACTGTTCATTTTCATGTTTTTCATTTTTATGGACTTTCTTATATCTATTTACATTAAAATTTGTTTATTACCCATAAAATAAAACCATATCAATTATGTTTTGACAAAACAGTGAAATCAACAAGATATAGGTTAAACTCACTGTGGTCATTATTTCAATCACTTACTTAATATATCAAATATGATATGCCATCAGTGAATTTTATATATTTTTTAAAACCTGCATTAATCCTTATAATTCATATCATTATATGAAATTTTGATATACATTTAAGATGTACTACTGATTCAAATGTTCATGTTTCATCTGTAATTCCAAAGCATAACTTACATATGGATTTGTACTTAATTATAAATAGATGCAATCACAACAAAAAATAATAATATTCTTTAACTTTAATGCATGTGTTGATGATATAGCTAAAGCTATTCTAAAAGAGAATTGTTCTATAAGACCTCAAACTTCCATAATTATTGCTACGCATAAAGGCTAATTATCGCTATATTAAAACCAGTTGTTTCTAAAAATAGAAACACGTGAGAAAATTCCAAAGTACATTCGTCATCTCATGTTACACACTAGATCATAAAAACATATAACAAAATGGAATGTTCTATGTACCCATTTGAACGATTTTTGTGATTTTGCATGTTTCTCTGAGACATCATCATAAAACATTTTGTTAAATATTAAGAGTTGCAATGTGCACTTAGACTAAACAAACAACCGTAGATAAGTTCATATATATTCGTTTCTTACCAGTGTTAACGTGTGAACTATGTGCATGTACATGCTGTTGACGATTTACTACATAGCCTATACTGAGTGAGGAATGGGGTTTGTAATTTCATCTGTCCTGCCATTATGACGTCATATCCTCCGAATGAAGTGGATCAATGGTTAATACACAAAAATTCGTGATCATTAGAATAACATTATGAATTTATTTCTCTTGCGTGTGAAATACGGGGATAGGATTTACTAACCACACCACCACCCACCCACCCCCTTTGACGATAAATGATGGTATTCCTCTCCTGTAAATTATATGCAAACCACTCAGCAAAGTCGGAAATTTATATATTGTAATTTTATTTTTGCCCAGCTATTTTGTCTGACTGGTCCATTTAAAAGATCGTTGACATACTAAGTAAATCAGTATGCGTACATGTATACACAATATACATTCATTTTCGAATATCGAATGTTGTCAAAAATAAGTATGCATTATACATATATTTAAGAGTTCACACGTTTTATGCAACCTCCAAAGTTATATGCTAAATTAAATTTCAAAATGATAATCAGGAAATTATGGTGGCTTGTTTAGGGCAGTTGGAAGAATTTGTTTTCAAAATTCGTTCCCACGAAATTAATTTCGATCCCACGAAATAAAATTCGTTCCCACGAAATTAATTTCGTTACCACGAAATAAGGCATGCACATGTATTCTCAATATTCACTTGTCAAAGGACTACTAAGCTTGTGGATAAGTCCATAACATATAATCACTAGTCCAAAGAAAAGGTAAAAATGAAACTTTAATTTGCTTTATTATGGGCCTATATTAATCTAACTTTGAAGCATCCTAGGACAAATCACCTATATATCAGTAAAATAATCCTTAGTGCAGTATGCTCATGTACTCTTATTAACAGAAAGTAACCTATATTATATGCTATATATTTCTTTGTTTTAAAATCCATTACCCTTTTCGCAGACGCTACAGGGGCTTTAGCTAATGTTCACCGGGTGGAGCCCCAATATCATAGACCAATATTTTGTGTGTATGCATTGAAGAATCTTAAAATAATTGAAATAGGTTTTTCTGAACATATTGAAGCTTTAGTTTAATCTAACCCTCTTGATTGTCTAAAAATGCATGGAAGGCCTAGGGTGTGGGGGGCGAGATCAAATGTTTAATGTCTGACAAAAAACTAAATTTACATAGTTTTTACCAAGTTTTTACCAAGAAACCCCCGACCCCCTTAAAATTAAATATGCGGAATGTTTAATCGATAAACAAATAAAAACGTACGCATATAAATGACGCTCTGTAAAATGTTCTACTGTTTATCCACAATGAAAGTGTGCATTAAAACTATCAAAACTATCATATGTTCAATAAAATGTAATGTTATTATGTGGTTTATAACAGTCACTTGTCCTTTTTCTTTTTCCACTGAAGTGTAATCGATGTCAGATGACAGAAACTTACGGGAATGTTTAAATTTCACAATCTGGTTGTCCGTGTTATTGGTCATTTTAGTGCTTAGTATAATTTTTTTTGTATTTGGCTTTTGTGAGTACTTAAAGACAGGTTATGGAGATCTTTACTGGGATAAAATCCGCGAAACAATGTGACGTCATAATTGAAATAAATACATCACTATGTATCTATCAAATTCCAATTTTATTTGTCTGTGAGTTTTATTTATACATATAATAAACCATCTTTTTATACACCGTGTGAAAAATCATAAACTAATGTACACGGAAATTACTGATAGAATCGTCTGTTAAGAAAATTTATAGAGAAAACTGCATAACATCAGTGCAAAATGTAAAACATGGGCTAGATGGTTTCGTGTTTAAACGTTTGATAATTATTTCTTACTGAAAGTGGTAGGATTTTATCAGTAATTCTGATAAACTATGGGTGTTTTACAGTCATTATCGCAAGTTAGATCAATATTTAAATCCCGGGGTAGTGTGCTACTTTTCCATTATCTATTAAGGTGCATCCATGATATATTCAAAACAGTCATACAATGGCGGCATGTGAAAACACTTGTTTGTCATGTTGTTATGATACAAAATGTTCTCATGTAAACAACCAAACTAATTTTTAAGAGTTAGTAGCCCCCTCTCTCTGTGTAGGACATATTTTTAAAATTATGCAGTTTACGTGCATAAATGGAGCATGACCTGCTTAAACATACCCGCGTTGTATCCACGTTGTGGATCCCACACTTTAATTTTAGGTATCGGGTGTTTGTTGTTGGAACTTAGTGCTTTTATATATATATATATATATATATATATATATATATATATATATATCTGTATGAACTAACTTAGTTAATAAAATTGCTACAGATTAATTGTGAATTGCATAATTGTAAGACATGATAATGTGTTTTAGATAAGTTTGTATCAATAATGAGTTTTGTTAAACTATCAATTTATCCATAGGTAATGAAAGTTAACGTGCGTAATCTTAATTTTAAAAAAATTGTGAGAACGAATTTCATTTCGTGGGAAGAAATTTAATTTCGTTGGAACGAATTTAATTTCGTGGGGACGAATTTAAAATTCGTGGGAACGAATTCTAATTCGTGGAAATTAAATTGATTTCGTGGGAATGAATTTTTATTTCGTGGGAACGAATTTTTAAAAAAAAAACTATCTTCCACCTGTCCTAAACCAGCCACCATAGGAAATTCATACCTTAGTATGTGCTTGAGAATTTGACAAATTTTATGCATACGACTCCTGGAAACACGAGAGAGAGGATCGAGCATGTAGGATGAGTAAGCATATACGCTGTTGACCAGTCACTCCCAATTCATCTTGCTCAGATAAATGGGAGGTAATCCTAGTCAAAATCAGCATGTAAAGAGCGACCGAGAAATAGATAATGAAATAGAATAGTCTAGGAACATTGTAAGTTTCAAAAATTGCACAAGGCTACAATGTCATGTCTCAAAATGTGAGATGGAATATGCATATAAAGTTTTTTTTTATGGTTGTTTGCTTACAATAAAGTCCCGTCGATTATTTTAAATTCATATTGACACATCACAATTTGGAGATTAAGCACAACAAAATTCCTTTGCTTGTAATATACTGTGGACCTACATCATAAAGTAATAAACGTAATTATATAAATTCAAAGCCAACACTATTATTTGATTATTCCATTAAACTGAATAATGGTATTTACATATATTTAATCACGATTTTGATATATAACGTGATTAATTTCCTTGAATCTAATTGTTGGTGCTTTTATAATCGAGATTATTTGATTTTATATCAAATAGTCCGTATTAATTTTGATACATCCTGTAGGTCGGGTCTACGTGACTTTAGCGGCTACATGGTACCAGTTAATTCGCATGCACTACGTCACACTCGGTATTCCCTGAGATCGAATCCATTCATTACACTTTTTTTCAACCGAAGCAGCAACATGATTTTTGTATTTGAGACGGAAACCAAAGCACGTGGCCGAAGTTCTTTCTCCTTTTTGGATTTATTCCCTACATATAGCATCCCTAGAACTATCTCCTGCCTCAGGAATGCCACCTAAAACGAACGGCGACCCAGAGATCCCCGGCCAGGGGTGGGGGGTCGGGTCGGGAAGAAACGTAGCCGTAGGACAACAGCTCAACTCCGGGAACTAAGTCCTGATCACACGGCCACACCTCGGACGGATCGACAAGCCCCGGAGGAGCAGCCACAGTCCGCTCGATAAGGCAGCGGATAACTCGGGTGAGTCTTGCATTTTTTTTGTTGGGCCAGGCAGCCAATTTAAAGTCCATTTCAAATTACCTTCATATGCGATGATATAGGCAGTCATGTCCCTCATAAACTCAAGCAAAAAAATTGAGAGGGGGATTTATTAATCTGAGTGTCTGTCTTACTAAAATTAGCTACGGAATTGGAGCAATTTGAGTCCCACGGGGATTTACAACTTATCAATTGTAAGCTATGCGTAGTCAAGCGCCAGCTCAACTCCTTTTTGAGCATAGGAAAGTGGACATCGGCCTTCATGATTTACATGAGCATTGTACTTCAACAAAGCCAAACGGCTCAAGAAATGCTTAAGTACATGCGAGATATTAGGCTTGCAGCCAGTCGTTCACAAAATTGGCAAAAGTATGACGAGCAATTCCGACTCCGTAAGGCTTCTACTCCTGCTATGTCTTGGGGAGAAATTCACAGTGAAGTATGGTTGATGTATATAAACAATCAAACAAATTTCACCAATCAACAGTCGGTTCAGGCCAAGTTTAAACCTTATGCATCAGCCAACTCTTTTAATACTACATCTGTAGGTCAAAATGTATTACAAAATTCACCAAAACAATTACAATTTCGTATTGCCTACAACTCTGGTAAACTCTGTATTTTCCCCCTAGATGCTGCTACAGCCATTCATGCAGTCAGTGCAGAAGGAAACATCCTAGAGTCAATTGCAGGAATTAAAACCCTACATTCTTTGGGGCACACTCCCATTCTAATTCAGGCCCCCCAAAAGCACCTTCAAGGCTACCAACATACAAAATTTCTCTTAGAATGTTTTACTTTTGGTTTTAGACTTCAGTACTTGGGTCTTAGGGGGGGCGGGGGGGGGGTCGAGATTTAGTAAAAACCTCTCAAGTCTGCATTCTAACCTATCAGTAGCGCTCACAAAAATCAACAAAGAGTTGTTGCTTAATCGGGTGGCTGGGTCTTTTTCCAACCCCCTTTTATAAACCTTCAGGTCTCCCCACTGGGTTTAGTCCCCCAAAAAGGATGGAGACATGAGGCTCACAGACCATCTCGCATATCCCCAAAACAATTCAGTATTTTTTTTTATTCCACAGTCTGTTCTGTCAATTATTCAACCTTAGATGAGGCAGCAGTCATGATTGCTAAACTTGGGCCGGGCGCCTTTCTAGCCAAGTCTGCCTTTCGTCTTTTACCAATATTCCCTGCTGATTTCGAACTACTTGGTTTTAAGTTTCATGGTCATTTCTTTTTTGACAAAATGGTTCCCTTTGGCTCTTCAATTAGCTGTGCCTTGTGGGGAAAATTTGGTACCTTTTTACATTGGCTTATTCAACACCACACAGGCACTGAATTTATCCTGCATTAGTTAGACGATTTTCTTTTTTACGGTCATGAATTCTCCCCAGTCTGTCAACACATGGTAAACATTTTTAGGTCTCTCTGTCAGTGTCTAGGGGTACCAATTGCAGACAAAAAAACCTTTGAACCAACTACATCTCTCGTATTTTAAGGTATTCAATTTGATATCCTCAGCATGACCATGGCCTTACCATTAGATAAGTTGGATCATTTAAGGCAAGTTATTAATTCTTTTCTGGCTCACCGAAAAGTCATCATACGGGACCTTCAATCGCTAATTGGTTTACTAAAGTTTGCAAGTAGGGTTGTATCCCCGGGACTAGCCTTTTGTCGACGTCTCATCAATGCTACGATTGGCATTACTAATCCCCACGACAAAGTTAAGCTCATTCACAACATTAAGCAAGATCTTCATATTTGGCAAGTTTCCCTTCAGTCTTTTGATGGCGTCTCAGTTATCAACCGTCCTTTTCTAAATAGTCAAACTATTCACCTTTTCACAGATAGCGCTTGGGGTGACTATGGTGGTTTCGGTATCTATTTCAGGTGTAGGTGGGCCTATGGGTCCTGGCCACCCGCCTGGTTTGAATTAGGTATCACCAGGGACATGGCATTTCTGGAACTCTTTCCAGTTTCAGTAGCCATCACTTTGTGGTGCATCTATTACAAAATTCTTTTTCACATTGACATCTCTGCTGTAGTACAGGTACTCGATACCTTAACTTCTAAATCTAACAAAGTAATGGGTGTAATCAGACGGTTAGTGTTACTATTGCTACAATAGGGCACTGAATAAAATATTCAGTTAAAAGCCACGTACATTAATACTAAGGTTAATCACATTGCGGATGCATTCTCTCGTTTCCAGTGGCCCCGTTTTCGAAGACTTACACCAGAGGCAGACCAGTGGCCTACACCACTACCAGCCCACATATGGGACTTATAGAGCAGGAAACATCTAGACTTCTTAACAGATCACTGGCTCACAACATTCATCTGGCACACAATACAGCTTTAACCAAGTTTAAACAGTTCACTTTACAGTATGGTTTCACTAGCACATGTCCTGTTCCTGTCGATCAGCTGCTGCGTTGCATTGCTTACTTGTCGTTAAATCAGCTTACATATAGGACCATTTGTTTGCACTTGAGTGCAATTGTTTAACAACTTAAAATTCAGGGTTTCCAAGATACTAACACGCATTCATTATCACAAAACTCTAGAAGGTATCAAGCGGTCTGTAGGCGTCAACAAAGGTATCAGACTTCCTATATCATACCAATTATTTGCTAAAATCATGCATGCCTTCACATCAGTATGTCACTCGCCTTCTGAATCTGTCTTTTTCAGCACCCTTTTCATTGGCTTTTTACGGTTTGGGTCGGTGAAGTTTTTTCATTGCTGATTTCAGAAGTTTCTCAAAACCAACTAGGTCAATTTTCAGCATCATTACATAGGTCCAAGACCAACCAAACCGGCAAGCCCCTAGTTTATCAAATTATCAAACTACCGGACACCAAGTTCTGTCCAACACTACCAATTAAGGCATATTTACAGCTTAGCCCCCCCCCCCCCTCCAATACTAGTACATCGCTCGTTCATGCGGATGGCACTCCTATGACACGTTTTCAGCTCCAGGTTGTCCTTCAAAAAGCTTTTTCATTCCTGCAACAATCTAGCCATTTCAGGTCACATAGTTTCCGTATTGGCATGCCAACGGAATTAGCAAATCAGGGATATTCACTTACATATATCCAAGAACAGGGTAGGTGGAAGTCCAACGCTTTCTTAGCATACATTCGACCTCAATAGATAGGGGATGCCACAATTAATTAGCACTTCATGTATTGTTTCTGTTTGTCATTTAGTGTGCATTACGGTAACTCTTATGCAACTCTATGTTCAAGTACTGTGGTTTGGTCAAACTTATTCTTATCCATGTAACTCTTTTATGCCAGTATGCGTTTTGTATTTGGAGTTTCACTCAGTTTTATTAATGATACAAGTTTTAATTGCCTCCTTAGGACGCTGGCGTCCGTTTAGGTCAGGGCACTGAATGTTTTACTCGGTTTTACAAGTTAAGTTACACTGGCTCACTGGGCGACTCCCCAGTTACCCAACAAATTTTCACATGCGGCCGAGATTGTCTATTTTCTGTATCTCCCGAATGTATCATTGCTGTTATATAATAATTTGGTAAACGTTGCTTGTGTCTTTTGTTCACTGCAATGAGTCATGGACATGTCATTAGCCAGTTTCTATCCATGTGTCAGTTTGAATATTTATCTATCAAGGCGGATTCTTTAATTAATTGGCATCAGTTTTCAAATTCAATTAATCTTCATATTAAAAAAGAAATTTAACCTCATATTTTTCTTTCATGTAAGAATATTTCAGATTTTTTCCTTTATCTTCCACTTTATTTTATTAATTGCCTTCGATATTCATTTGTTTATTCCCTTTTATCTTTTCTCGTTTGCTTTTAGTTTGTTTGTTTGTTTCTTTTTTCTTTTCTTGTTGTTCTGATATATCCATTTTTTTTATTTTAAAAGCAAGGCGATGGAATTGTTTCTATGAAATTTGCAAGTTTCAAACGTATACATTAATTAATGTCTTCAAAGGCTATCGGAACATGAAATAAAACAACTCTATTTCAGTTTTGCATTAATCATTTGCGTACATAACTGTTTTTCATATGCTTTAAAAGTTAGCTGTTCAAGCATGGCATGTACACATGCTAAAAGCTATTACAGAGGACTTGCGAAAAACACAAATTGTTTTTTTTTTATTTTGTTGATGTTTTATTCAATTTTCAAATCCATATATACATAATCAATGCGTCATTGTTATGTCTCTAAACACTTCATAGCAAGGGGGTATTATCTAAAATGTGCATAATGAAAAGTTAAAAATAGCGAACAATGATCACACATAACTCATATAAAAAGAGTAGGGCAAGCACGGACCCCTAAATATGTCATAAACGGGATTGATTATGTGCCTGGAAGGAGTAAGAATTCCCTTTCGACTGGCCACACCCGCCATGGGTTCTATATCCCAATCAGGTGAATGAAGATATCCGTAGTCAAAGTCAATGTGTGAAGAACGGCTTAACAATTAGCATGGAACACTTCAGACAGTATTCAACTCAGTGGTGAATTAGATCAATATGTAACGACCATAGAATTTGCGAAATACTGACCTTCAACGAAACTGTTGAAACCCTTGTAACATCAAACTATCTGCAGTAGCCTGTCTCGATTTAAAAGGGATCAAACGTAGAATAAGGTCTTGCATATCGAATCAGTTGAGAGATAAGGACTTAAACACGTTAAAATTAGCTCTCATTTTCATTCCTCGTCAAAAACGTTATATAGTGTTTTTTTCCAATCCCATCCTTGTTACTGGCCTGTTGAAATGAATAAAATAATTATCGTTATACATTTTAGTATATGTAAATGGCGAAGCAAAGCAGTTTTTTATTCCATAATGTAGCTAATGATTTCTTAGCAATGAAATGTTCTTGAATTATAGAAAATTTTAGTGTTCAATATAGTTATTGGCCAGTACTGAACGTTAACTTTTCATGGAACATAGGGATCTTTTTAAAAATGGCCCTAGTCTGTTTCAGCCAAACACTCGGTTGTTTCCGTAAACGAGCGAGAGTATGCTTAAGACAACTAGAGGGCGTAGTGTGGCATCGTTTCGTTTAAATGACGGCATCCTCGAAAACAAACTAAAACAAATGTTTATTCAAAGTTATATCACTGCGACAATATTCATGATAAAATAATAAAAAGAAAGAACAGTGATTAATCTCAAAATTCCTACAGAGAATACAAAGAAAAGGGGAAACATGGATACCTAGTCAAACCGGAGGTGGATATAGGTGTCTAAAGAAATAAGCATTCGCTGTGGAACGATCACGCCCGTTGTATCACCCTACATCTCGATCAGGAAAAATGAAATAATCCGTAGTCAAATTTAGTATGTAAAGAAAGGATTAACAACTGATGTGAAACACATCAATTAGCATTTGACGCAACAACAGGTTGTATTTGTAAATTAGATTATCATAACGACCATAGAATGGACACCTAATTGACCCAAAATAAGATATGAAATATAGAAATGAGCATCAAAGCACATACAATATGATTTGTCTTTGCAACATGTAGCAGCGCAATTTCAAACCCTTTCCATGTGTATGCATTTTCCTTCAGAGTATATCTAAAATTAACGAAGACATACATTTTTGCAAACGCAATAAAATATATTATTCTCTGCATTATGCGTTTATATCCCCAAATTTCAATACATTACAACATAAAATCCACATATATGTGTAAGGTATTTGAAGATAAAGAATCCCGCTGCTGAATTATCGCATAAATACAAAAGTTATCATGTTCTTTGATACAGCAAATATCATATTTTGGATGGTTGGTTGTATATTGTTTAACGTCCCTCACAAGAATATTTCACTCATTTCGAGACGTCACCATTGCCGCCGAAGAACTGCAAAATTTAGGCCTATCCTTGGCATATACGGATTATGAGCAGGTAGGGATCTTTAGCATGCCACAAATGCTGTAATCTCGGTTTACGCCCTATTTAGTCGCCTCTTACGACAAGCAAGGGGTACTGAGGACCTATTCTAATCCAGATTCCCATTGGGCTATTTTGAATGAAATATTATAGACGAACATATGAACGTGTGTATACGAAATCTGGTATCGCTGCATGGGTCAATGAAAATGTGTCTAAAATTTTAAATCGCATGTGTTTTACTGCACTAACATTGCCAGTATTATGTAAGACCGATCGGATCTTTTATCGAAACAAGTCATGCATGAAAGGTGAAGATAACAAACAGTGATAGCATATACATGTATTATAGACATTACCTTTAGTTAGTTATGCTAAGAAATTGTTCTCCTTAGTGTATTTGTTTAGTTTCCACGTGTAATTATCTTTTTTGGTTGGAGGAAAGGGGGATTATCTTGCAAACCTGACAATATTTATTGTTTGTGTAGTTGGGTCAATGCAGTGCTTAATATAATTTTCCCTGAGCTTTGAAGACCCGTCACGTTTGAAGGAAAGTGTGTTATTGGTTTAGATAGATAAATGGATGGAGATAGATGGATGGTTAGATAAATATATACTCTAGTAGATATGATATATATATTAGAACTCCTTCCTTTAATAGATTGATTGATTTTCTATTTTTGAACGCTCCTTTAAGAATCTTGCACTCATATGGATAAGTCTCCAATAACAGAAATATACACTATTGAAAAACCTGACAACCTTTGTCCTGATGAACTGGAATTTAACAAGTGCAGTTCGTTTTCTGGTTAATTCTAGCATATCAACGGTTTTCATGTTACATATGTATGAATTGAACTATAATGTAACGTGCATAGTACATGACCTTTGTATTTTGTACCCGAAAATCATTACATGTCATTGTCATCGTCAACATGCACGTGAAGTCTGACGACGTTTGCTGTAAGCATTCTTTAGTTATTGGTGCAACAGGTGTAGTAATTAAAAATCATTAGGACAAAATTAGTGGCCATGACTGACCTACCTGCAATGACGCAAAAAGATTTTCATCCGATAGTGGTGGAACAACAATTACTAATTACTTGATATAATAGTAAAACTCAAACTTTAGCCTGAACATTTCCAATCTGTTCCAATTTGTAACTTGCAAGTTAAAATAAACTGGTTGCGTAGCAAATATATATAAATGTAGGTGAAGCTCCGTTGGAATTCTACAAGAGAAGTCATCTACTGCTCATGTCTCATCTGCGAATTATGTTTCACAACTATCAGGTTAAGAGCCATGATATCAACAACACAGCGACAGGTCGACATATTTTTTTTCTCTAAGGAAAAGGGAAAAGAACATTCTTGGGGTTTTGTCAGACATTTGAGTATGCCTAATCTAAAATAGTAAGAATTGTTTTATGGTGTTTTCTCACTTGAGGACATATTCGACGTTTCTCAATAATATATATCAATTTTCATGACAAATATATAATGTGCAATTCACTTGCATACTATCTCGTTTCATACCCATTGTTAGACCGCTCGTGGCACACTGATTTTGACTACGGATAACTCCGTTTACCTGATTAAGATCTAGGGCTCATGGCGGGTGTGACCGATCGACAGGGGATAATTACTCCTCCTAGGCACCTGGTCCCACCTCATGTGTGTCCAGGGGTCCGTGTTTGCCCAACTAACTATTTTGTATTGCTTATGGGATCTATGAGATTGATCACTGTTCGTTATTTTCACCTTTCATCATGACTATCAAGGTCATCACGTGAAAATCAACACTGTAAAACTGTCGTTCATATTATGTTTAGGTATATATGCAGGTAATAATGGAATATTGCTACAAAAGTATGGAAAGTTGATGATGAAGACACGGAAGTCATACTGTTTCTCATAAAGTTGAGTTGTTAGTATTAACAACTGTGAAGGAGAAACTTCAAACCTATTCTGTGACAACATATGCGAAAAGTGGTGTAAATCAAATGTGGATTCTAAAATATTCTGAAAAACCCTTGGTAAGTTTGAAATCACAAAACTTTTCTCAAATCAACATAAAAATGTTTGACTTTTCAGCACTTTACGCGTCCACGCATTCCTCATGATAAATTCAAGAATATACATTTTGACATGATAGACAGTTGCTTCTTCAACAAAAATGGGTATACGAAATATTCATATCTGGTGATCAGTCATTAAAATTTACTTTGCTAAACATCACTCTGATTCTACGAACAGATACTCTGACGTTGATATAAAAAAGATATCCTAATTGACAATATATTCGTAGCCTTTGGTAATCGGGTCTTCCAACAGTATGTGGAACTTCCCATAGACATGCATTGTGCTACTTCGCTAGCTGACCTGTTTTTATATTCTTACAAGGCAGAATGCATTCAAAACCTTCTACATGAGAAGGAAAAAAATCGTGTGCTGTGGCCTTCAATTCGGTATTTACCGTGAGTACCTACGTGCAATACAATATCTAAGTATGAAACAGATGTGAAAGACTGTAGTGTCTTTTATTTTAAGTTCAATGGGATTTATCGAATCGACATATGAATAAAATGATTATTGTTGATAGATGAAATGTCTTCGATATATCTAAATATGGAGTTGAAGGTGACCCTTCTATTCTCGTTAATTGATTTGAATTTCTTATCATCTACGGCGATGCACTACATTCGATAAAATCTTATCTGGGCGATAAACATTAACGAATTGTGGTTAAGTCATCTGTGTTGCCTTATTTTCATCGGTAAGTCGGAGTTCCACAATGATCTGTTCTAGGGTCTTAGGTCTGCTACACATTTTTTGAAATCTGTTTCAGACATGCGGTTTCTATTTATAGATACGATGAGGATATCCAAGTGTATAGGATTATATTAAACCCACAACTTCAACGATATTGGATTCTGTAGCAACTTGGCAGGAGTGTTTGTCTGATATCAAAATGAAAACCGACATGCTTGATATCAACCATGGTAGTATGGAACTTATCAACTCTGCGCAGAAAACAGATTCAGACGCCCGTCAGATCACTTCATAATCAATTAATCAAAGCATACATAGTCTTATGTAAAAAGTCTTATTCTTTGATCGTTCATCAACTATGGATGAACAAAAAAGTGCAATTTTAGGCAATATCTCTACCAACAACTATACGTAGATCACATATATCAACTTTTACAAAAAGGTGTTTGCAAGACCGTAGATTGGATTACGGAAATGCACTCCTATACGAATCGAGCGAACGTCTCCTTGTCCAGACTATGTACAGAGAACGAAAGACGCCGCGGTTCAAAAGACGAGGAATAAGAAGCATTGTCATATAATTTATCACGTTCTGATTCTCTACACTGAATGCCCCGTGGAATACCGAACCCAGTAAAGTTGTTACTGACTGTATTCAAAGTACTGCATTGGATGTCTCCTGTATATGAAAGGTGAAGACAACGAACAGTGATCAATCGCATAACTCCTATAAGCAATACAAAATAAAGATTTGGGAAAACACGGACTCCTGGACATGCCAGAGGTAGGATCAGGTGCCTCAGAGGAGTAAGCATCATGTCGACCCATCGCACCCGCTGTCAGCTCTTGATCACGCAAACGAAGCAATTCGTAGTCAAATACAGTATGCCAAGAACGGCATAACAATCGGTATGAAACACGTCAGAGTACATTTCACCCAATGATAGGTTGTATTGGCAAGCTAGACCGTTATAACGACCATAGAATTTGCGACATGCTAACTTTAAACGAGACTGTTGAAACCCCTGCACCATTGACTTGTTTGTCAGTAACCTGCCTTGATTTAGAAACTGATCATACACAGAACAAGCTTTTGCGTATCGAATCAGTAGATTTATACAATCCGAATTTTCAACCAATTCACACATAATCACAGCCCCAGATTGTTTCAAGACTGAGAATCACAAAATTGTCATGATTTCATTGTCTTGTTCAAAGTGAATATTTATTTGGGTGTTACCGGTAAGTAGTTTTTGGATACAAATTCAGAAGAATTAAAACAACCAAAATGAAAACAAAGCAACTAAAAGAAAAAGAAAACAACAACGGTGAAGGGAGTCTAGCGTGCTGGTCAAGTGTTGTGAGTCGTGAGATCAACCCTGAGTACATTCTCTCTCTCTCTCTCTCTCTCTCTCTCTCTCTCTCTCTCTCTCTCTCTCTCTCTATATATATATATATATATATATATACAACAGGGGATGCTTGCTCCTCCTGGACACCTGGTCCCGCCTCTGGTGTGTCCAGGGGTCCGTGTTTGCCCAACTATCTGTTTTGTATTGGTTGTGGGAGTTGTGAGATTGATCGCTGTTCGTTGTCTTCACCTTGCATATATATATATATATATATATATATATATATATATATATATATATATCCAAATTGTGTTTTTAAAAAAATTATGTTTTTTTATGTTTATGACGTCGTTATGTATGTGAAATGTTAGGACGCCTTTATGAAGTCAGACCATTTCAAAACTATTTTAAAATGTAGCGCCTGAGGATTATAAAATGAAAGTGCTTGCGTTAAATTTTTAACTTTGTGTACTGTTTATTCTATTTCTTTTAATATATATATATATATATATATATATATATATATATATATATATATATATATATATCTGTGGTGGTGTAACGGTATATAAATATAAAATGTAGACCTCTTTATAACATTGGTTTAATACAACATAAATGGCTTTAAACACTGACGTTAGCTATCAATTTTTTTCTCTTCGACGAAGGATGATGCATGAGTTATTTCAGATCTCAGCAATGTTATTGACCTGTTGAAAGGAAGAAAATAATTGTTGTTAGTAGTTGTTAGTATGATTCTAAAGGTGCAAATAGAAGTGGGGAAGCAAAACAGTTTCAAGCAATTTTTGATTAGTCAGTAATGAAATGTCCCCAACTCCTAGAAAATTAATATCTAATTCTTCTTTAGTTACACAACTCATGGAATGCATCTAGTACATGCACATGTATATACACAATAAATTCAAACGACGGGTGAGTGGACAGGAGATAGGAGGAGGAAGAACATTACAAATATAATATAATCACATTATCAGAAACGTATGGTGAAAGGTGAAGATAACGAACAGTATGGTATTAGAAAAATACTATAATTGCAATATTGACTTACAACGCTTAAGTTTGCAATTTCACAGCTTGCACTAAGAATTTTCCCAAGTAATTAAGTTCTTTAGTATTTTTTACACTAAAAAGCTTAAATAATTCAAATACATTTGGTTCTGTATAATAGAAACGTTTAATATATTTATTTCTGAAATCGATGTAAAATGGACATTTTATGATGAAAGGAAACTCATCTTCCATATCATTATACACTGTAGTCACATAATTTACAAAGCCTTGCAGTCCTTAAAGCATTGCTATCTCTGCCTTTTTCAATATTCAAAGAATATGAAGACATTCTGAATTTCGTTTAAGTTCATTGGTCTATTGAGATATGATTGTAAACAAAAGTTATCTGTTAATGTTGATAAAGTGCACTCTTTGGTAAATTTTAAGAAACGACATTAGGTTTTGTTAGTAAATATACAATATTATGAATTCTATTATTTTATGATCTTTAAGTTGATCCACACTAGACTTTTTTCAAACAAATATTCTAACCCAGTGTTTGACAGGTCATGTCTCACACTAACAATCCAGCTGTCATTGTTTGCAATCATATTTTCCTAATAGTAATTCAAAATTCAGTTACTGTATATGTGTTTTTATATATAATTTTTAACCAGAATTTAAAAATTCGCAATTTTCTTCTAACGTAAAGTGGGATTCTACGAAGTTCCCAAAACAGCATACTACTGCTACCGGTAGTTCTTTTGTTTTGTTTAAAAGATACACCTTTTCCACGTACGGTGCTTTATGAAAACCCCAAATTTCACATACATATGAAAGGATACTGTGTACATAAGTATAAAAAATTTAACATTGCATCTCAACATTAAAATGATGATTTCTCTCAAGGTATTAGATATTGGGAAAAAAGTGTTTTACTTCCTTGTTCGGCAACATGTTTTGGATTTGAACAAAAAATTAGCATTGTAATTATATACCATCCCTTAATACTTAAATGTATTTACAACTTCAAGACGTTGATTATTATACATCCATTTTTCAGTTTTTCCCACTATTTCGAAAAATAAAAATTTTGGTTTTTGACACATTAACAATGGAAGGTGAAGATAACGAACAGTGATCAATCGTATAACTCCTATAAGCAATACAAAATAGACAGTTGGGTAAACATGAACCCCTGGATATACCAGAGGTGGGATTAGGCACCTAGGAGGAGTATGCATCCCCTGCCGACCGGTCACACCCACCGTGAGCCGATTGACCAATATAATCCCAATCATTAGAGTGATAATAGAAAGAATCTATCATACATCGTAACTCTGACGAAAACATGTTATCTGTCAACCACCTTGTCAACCATTTGATCTGGAAATGTATTAGGTTACATTCTGGTAAGTTTGAGGTGTGGTCTTCTTAGCCAATCACATTAAATACTAAAATTTTGATAAGTCTTGTTCAGACAATACAACTGTTTAGCAGACTCAAGCTCTTTGAAGTTTACAGAAATTGTCGTTTGTCTGGTTGAACGCGACTGAAATGTTCGAGATATAAGTTAACATCGGTCTGAGAGCCTTATTTCAGTGTTCACTCTGTCAACCATCAGTTGATTTGTATAATTTGGAAATACATGTTCTAAACAAATTATTTGACACTCAAACTTAATTTTCACTGAAATAAAGACAGGTGGGATTTGAAGAATTGACACATCATCACCAAAGTGTATAAAACAATTGTATTTGTGAGATGTTGTAGAGCGATTCTAAATTTCCAATAACCATTTTCTCTGAGAGTTTATTTTAATTAATAAGGATGTTCAATTTTTCCAAATGTGTTTATATTCCCAAATTTTGAATGCACTATTAAACAAATGCATACGTACGCTTCATAGGCAAATCTCCGTTGAAATATCGCATAAATACAAACAATTTTTTCAAGTTCTTTAATACAGCATGTAATATTTTGGATGAAATGTTATAGAGGAATATAATGAACGTGCTTATATACATTCTGGTATCGCTGCATATATCTATGAGGAGGCTAGGGGAGGAGTAACCTGCAAATCTGACAATTTTCATTGTTGGTTCAATTCAGCGTTTTATATAATTTCTCCGACTTGATTCTAGTTTGAAGATCCGTCACTTTTGAGGACAAAATGCTGTTGTTTTAGATAGATAAATGGATGGATGGATGAATAGATATACACTCTAGTATATATATATATATATATAGATAGATAGATAGATAGATAGATAGATAGATAGATAGATAGATAGATAGATAGATAGATAAATGATAAATATATTCTAACCACAGATAGGAACTTCACAATATTCCACTGCCCAATCACCAGGTGTGGGACTAATGTAGCATAACGGTCTGTTAAATCCAGATGAGCTGAACCAGTTACGGCAGTAATTCTCGTGTGCGTCTGCGTAGTGGGGCCATTTGAATTTCCAGTTCATGCATGGCCTCCCGGAAGCGGTTCTGTTATATTTCCCACTGTATGTGGATCCATCCCCTGTGTAACAATCTGCCAGAACAATGCTGATTAGACAATACACATACGTCATGGCCACTAATTTTGTCCTAATGATTTGCGAGTAAAAAGATCACAGGTAATATTTTTAATTACTACATTATCTGTTGCACCAATTCATTAGGACAAAATTAGTGCCCATGACTGACCTACCTACAATGACGCAAAGGATTTTCAACAACAGTTACTTATTACTTAATCTTATAGTAAAACCCAATCTTTAGCCTGACAAATTCTACAGGAGAAGTCATGTACTGCTCATGTCTCATCTGCGAATTATTTTTCACAACTATCAGGTTAAGAGCCATGATATCAACAACACAGTGACAGATTGACATAATTTTTTTCTCTAGTGGAAAAGGGAAAAGAACCTTCTTTGAGTTTTGTCAGACATTTGAGTACGGCTACTATTCTAAACTATTCGTGCAACCATATTCTGTCACCATTATCATTATAGAAATAGAAATGACATACCGGTGCATCCCCTTGTGTCCTGAAAGAAGATAAGATATGTTGATTACATTTATAAATGTATCCCCCCCCCCGCATATATGGATGTGCATTACAAGTGTTTTCTTTTTCATTCCTGTATATACAGATATAGTGGAAAGGAGCTGCCACTAAAGAAACTATCAATTCAATTATAATTATTTTATTCCCAATAACAAACTTTTAGCTTGGAGTCTAATAGCTAGCGACGCTGTATATGCTTTACAGCTTTGAATTCGTTTCTGTTCATTGTAATTGTTTCTTGTCTCAATCCGCTTCCATCTGCAGTTTTAAACTGAATATCACAATTGTATGCCTATTCTACATACGTATTGTTAGTTATTGTTAATGGAACTTCAATTCCATGCTGATCATCAACAATGAGAATAGCGAAAATAAATTTACAGTGAATATAAAGATGTGTACTGCTGTGTGATGAAAAAGTTTTCATTTTTGACAAGTCTTACATATGTAAAGCGTCAGCCTCGGCTTTAATACTTCCAACATTTCGAGACCGAAGAGGTTATCCTGAAATATACATTGTACACGAAAACAAGAACTTTTTTTTACTATTCTACTACGACTCAGAAATATACAACCGATTATTTATGAGAGTTATGAGATTGATTACTGTTCGGTATCGTCACATTTCATCTATACAGTTACGAATTAGATCACCGTGACGTCATGGTAGTGTCCGAAACGAAATAGGCCCACATGATTTAGCTGACGAAAAAGGTGAGATGGTAAGGGTATAATAGATCTATTTTAAAAAATATTTCAAGTATTTAGTTTGATGTTGACATATTACATTAAAACAATCAAAGAAATCTACACATACGTGGAAGGGGGATCGCGTGTCATGCGTCTACATGCTTACATGAAAGGTGAAGATAACGAACAGTGATCAATCTCACAATTTCTATAAGCAATACAAAATAAAGAGTTGGACAAACACGGATCCCTAGATAAACCAGAGATGGGATCAGGTGCCGAGGAGGAGTAAGCATCCCCTGTCGACCGGTCACACCCGCCGTAAGACTTATATCTTGATCAGATAAACGGAGTTGTCCGTAATCAAAATCAAAATCAATGTGCTAAGAACGCCCTATCTATCGGTATGAAACACGTCAGACAGCATTTGACCCAATGATAGGCTGTGTTGGCTACTAGATCGTTATAACGACCATAGAATTTGCGAAATGCTGACTTTAAACGAGACTGTTGAAACCCCTGCAACATGATCTTGTTTGTAAGAAGTCTCCTTGATTTAAACCCGATGATATGCAGAACAAGCTCTTCCGTATCGAATCAGTTGAGGGATATAAACACTGTATGCAGGTGACAATGAAATGTTGCTATATAAATGGAGAAGCTGAAATAATCCCGTTTGTCATAAAGTTGAGTTGTTAGTTTGCGTTAATATCTATTTCCAAAAACAATATCCAAGTATGAAGCAGGAGTGGACGACTCGGAGATGTCTTTTATTTCGAGTTCACAGGGATATATCGAATCGATATATGAATGAAAAGTATTATTGTTTATAGATAAGACGAGGTCGATATATCTAACTTTAAATCAAATTCAAGGCCATAGCAAGAGATTTCTTATTGTCAAGTAGAAGTTTTTGAATAAATTCCGCTTCATAGGAATATTAAAACAGGTCAGCTAACAAAGGAGCACAATCCGTGCCCACGGGAATTACAAGAGACTTTTGGAAGACTACGAAGATATTGTCAATGAGGAACTCCAGTATAGTATTAATTTCGACTTCATAGTAGTGTTTAACAAAATAAAGCAATTTTTGGATGATTGATCACTAGATATGAATATTTCCGCTTTCTTTTTTTGTTGAAGAAGCAAATGTCTATGATGTCAAAAAGTCTACTCTTTCATTTATCGTGAGGAATGGTCAACTAAAGTGTTGAAAAGTCACATATTTTGATGTTGATTTCAAAAAAGCTTTGCGATTTCAAGTTTACTAAAAGTGCTTTAGAATTTTGCAGAATCCACATTTAATTTTCATCAATTCTGGCATATGTAGTCGCACAGTAAATTTGAAGTTCCTCCTACACAGCCGTTAATATTTTTGTGAGGAGCAAAGATAGGGGCTTGGAAGAGCACTTACTGGATCCAGCAATGTGTCTTTGTTTGCAAGGTTTTTATGTAGTTTAGGAATCCAGTATAGGTACAGTAACTCATATTCATCAGACCCATTGACTGGGATATTAAATATATCTAAAACGGAAGCATAGTTTTGAAGAATTTCACCTTTTGAAAGGGTACTTGGAGTATAAGTACGATTACGAAAGGTGGAGTTAATGCTAAGTTCGTTTAAAATATAGTTGTATTAATGAGTCTTACAAACAAAAACAATGTTGTTACAAACTTTGTCAACTGGAACCAAAACATGTTCCTCATGACAGGCGAATATAACAAGCAGTGATCAATTTCATAACTCCTATAACCAATACAAATTAGAGAGTTGGGCAAAGACGGTTTACTAAACACAGAAGGATAGATGATACGTACTTTTGTTTTGATATGTCTAGTATGGGATTTTAACATTCCTCTTATACTTTTAACCCATTCTGACAATATATCAAGTTCTTTTTCCTATTTAGCCCATCTTCAGGCATATCCTTCAACAGAATTCATAATAGAGATGAAGTTCTGTCGTCAAATGAAAGTCCGAGGTTTTCTGTATTTAGGACCTTTTAAAATAAGTGATTTGAGGTCCTTGTTTTCAACTATATCAACATTCCCAGTAATGCCATGTCCAGCCGAACTATAGTTGAAAGAACACGAAGAACAAGGAACAAGAACACGTAGGTGGATTACGTATAAGATGGTATATATCGAGGCACTGCAAAGTTTGTTGATGATTAAAAAGTTTGTAGAAGTATATTTTTAGGAAATACAGGGTGTAGATTTTAAATAACGTAAATATGTTGGAATACATGACTGCACTCTTTTATGGCGAAGAATGTTGCTTATGTTAACGATATCTATTCCTTTGTTATCGTGAGCTTAAGAAATTGGTGGCATGATTCAGAAGGAATATCATCCATGACCTGCGGTTGTTTAAAGAGTCTGTGTGTATGTATAGTGATCTCAAAATGCAGATGATATATTCATATCAAATGACAAATGTTCTTCAGTCATTAATAAATGTATTCTGCAACATATATTGATTAATGTTTATGATTTTGAAATTGATGAATCAGTTATTGTTGTACATGTATTAGCAAAATATGGAGTGCAAGCGAGATGTGTATCCAGTTTCTTATAATTAGTTATTACGTACCTATGGAGGTATATCCCATAATAATGACTTTGGCATTCCTAATCGTGATAAAATTTAAAAATAATTCATATCCCAAATCCAATGTTTTATATAAAACCAATCATTAACTTTCTAAAAACAAGTTTTTTTACAAGTATATTTCACGGTTGCTTTCTCCAGCAAAGCTTCCTTAAAAATTACACCCATGTCTAAAATGATATTCATTTATTGCAGTCGGTAAATACTATTTTTAATGGCACCGTGATAGAAGCAGCACTAATATTTTTTCTCAAAGTTTCATAAGCCACCATGTTGAACATGGTATTTAGGGTCAGAGAAAGTGTTATATTGACAGCACGACTCAGAGTAAACATCAGACTGCTCACATTGAACGTCAAACTCACAGATTTAAAAATAGGTATACTGTGCTTATAACATAATTGTATGTGAATATAATTACGTCCTGCTCAGCTTACCTTTATACACATGCCGTTGTCACACGAATACCCACATGTTTTACAATCACTGCAGGGGGCACCTGTCATGTATGGCTTTATTCCTTGTACATTTCCACTGAAATTGTGAAATCAATGTTATGTACTGCAGATTATAGTCACGAATCATAATTCAGTTAAATATTATATTCTGTTTATTAGGGTAATATCAAACCCAACCCAAATACTGTTCACATGGCATCTGAACGAAATGTCATAGTATCAATTGGTAAACAAATACATACAGTGTAGAGACATAGCCGACAATAGATAAGACGTCCTTACAGGTACTACGCACTTATGAGATATGCACTGCACACTGAGAAAGGTAATCTCGGTTGAGATTTGGCTCGGCTGAATATTTGGACTGACGCCTTCACCTAATCTCGGAGCAGTCCTTCATAATTCATGTCTGGAAATTTACTTTCAGCATCGGCTAGTTCTAGCAATTAATGTGCACTTAGGTGACGCAGCTGTTCGCTTCAAATAAGTGATTTGACTATCAAATTAACTCTCTATCACTATTAATTTTGTATTGCTTACCGTCTAGGTATAAAAATCCCAAAATGAAAATAGGCACTAAATTTTCCGTTCAAATGAAGACTTCCATGGCACAATATTTTATCTTCTGGAATTGAAGAGTTCCTATATTCTGCTTTATGGAGTTACTGGTACTTTGTATCTCTACATACCTACTTGCATTTCGTTAATTTAAAAAAAGAATATGGGAACTCTTCATTTTTGGGAGATAAAATATTGCGCCATAGAAGTCTTCATTTGAACGGGAAAATTAGTGATGGTTTATTTTATGGAATTTACATACTTACACGGTCATTAATACAGCATTAATAGTGATACAGATATGGTTTAATAGTCACCTAACTGATTTGAAGCGAACAGCAGTAACACTTAAGTGCACATTAATTGCTAGAACCGGTCGAAGCTGAAAGTAAATTTCCAGACATGAATTATGAAGGACTGCTCCGAGATTTCGTGAAGGCATCAGTCCAAATATTCAGCCGAGCCGAATCTCAACCAAGATTATGAGAAAGGTACCTAATACTTACTGAAAATTGAACAGCTATTACATAAATTGGTACTGTGTACATACTGAGAAGCATACACAATTAGTGAGATAGCTTGTAGTTCCTGAGGGATGTGCGTCCTATATACTGATAGAGCTGCTGTGTATTCAATGAGATATAAAGCGTATTTTTGAGGGATACAGCGTACTCACTGAGATATACAGAGTAATTACTGAGATAAACAGCGTACTCAATGAAATATACAGCGGATTTAGTGAGATAAACAGAGTAATCACCGAGATGCACAGCTCTTTTACTGAGATAAACAGTATTCATTGAGATAAACAGCATATTTACGGAGATAAACAACATACTCACTGAAATATACAGCATAACTACTGAGATAGATAGCGTACTCACTGAGATATATAGCGTATTTACTGAGATAAACAGAGTACTCACTGAGATATATGGCGTATTTACTGAGATAAAGGGCATACACACTAAGATAAACAATGTATTTACCGAGATATACAACGTACCCACTGAGATATACAGCGTATCTACTGAGATAAACGGTGTATTCACTGATATATAGCGTATTTAATGAGATAAACAACATACTGAAATATACAACATACTCACTTATATATAGAGCGTATTTACTGAGATAAACAACGTACTCACTCAGATAAATAGCGTATTTACTGAGATAAACAGCGTATTCACTGATATACATATAGTATATTTACTCAGATAAACAACACACTCACTGAAATATACAACATATCCACTGAGATAAACGGCATACTCAATGAGAGATATAGCGTATTTACTGAGATAAAGAGCATATTCACTGAAACAAACAGTATATTTGCTGAGATAAACAACGTACTCACTGAGATATACAAAAACATTACTGGGATAAACAGCGTACTCTCTGACAAACATTGCGTATTTAATGTGATAATCAGTGTATTCATTGAGGTATATAGTATATTTACTGAGATAAACAGCATACTCACTCAGATGTATAGCATATTTACTGAGACAAACAGCGTGCTCACTGAGATAAACAGCGTACTAACTGAGATAGACAGTGCACTTACTGAGATATACTGTGAACTTACACTGCGATATACTGACAAACGATGCGTGTTCTCCATTTGTCTGTGCACTTGTTTGTAGAACCGCAGCCAACTTGATCACTCTGTGCCCAGACAGCCTGTTATTGTATCACATCATCATTGGTTGAATAATTTAATCGACTGTCTAATCAATTGTAACACATTAAAATCTTCTATTTTCATTATTCTGTTTTGTGAAATTGCGATAGTGATAACTTTTGAAAAATGAAATGTTTGAAAAATAATCTTTTTGCGTAATTTTCCTGTTACTCTGATAGTGTGTATAATCTTTCCATTTATTCTGATAGTTTGTGTAATCTGATAGTGTGTATACCTGTGTATAATGTCCGCACACTTTTCCTTCTTTACACGTGTTTGTCTCATAGTCGTAGTCCCATTTCTCGTCATCCCACGAATAAATGGCCTGCGTAACGTTAATCACATCACCTAGAAACATAGTTATACTTAATCACATTAACTAGGAACATACTTATACTTAATCATCTCACCTAAGAACATACTTATACTTACTCACATCAACTAGGAACATACTTATACTTACTCACATCACCTAGGAACATACTTATACTTATCACATCAACTAGGAATATACTTATACTTAATCACATCAACTAGGAATATACTTATACTTAATCACATCAACTAGGAACATACTTATACTTACTCACATCACCTAGGAACATACTTATACTTACTCACATCAACTAGGAATATACTTATACTTAATCACATCAACTAGGAATATACTTATACTTAATCACATCAACTAGGAACATACTTATACTTACTCACATCACCTAGGAACATACTTATACTTACTCACATCAACTAGGAATATACTTATACTTAATCACATCAACTAGGAACATACTTAATCACATCAACTAGGAACATACTTATACTTACTCACATCAACTAGGAATATACTTATACTTAATCACATCAACTAGGAATATACTTAATCACATCAACTAGGAACATACTTATACTTAATCACATTAACTAGAAACATACGTATACTTAATCACATCAACTAGGAACATACTTACACTTAATCACATCACCTAGGAACATACTTATACTTACTCACATCAACTAGGAACATACTTATACTTACTCACATCAACTAGGAACATACTTATACTTACTCACATCAACTAGGAACATACTTATACTTACTCACATCAACTAGGAACATACTTATACTTACTCACATCAACTAGGAACATACTTATACTCAATGACATCACCTAAGAACATAGCTACTCTCAATAACATCACCTAGTTATTTTTAATCACATCACTTAGGAACATACTTATCCTTAATCATGTCACCTAACAACATAGTTACATTTAATCACGTCACCTAAGAACATACTTAATTATGTCACCTAACAACATAGTTACACACTCAATGACATCACCTAGGAACATACTTATACTCAATGACATCACCTAAGAACATAGCTACTCTCAATAACATCACCTAATTCTGTTTAATCACATCACCTAGAAATATAGTTCTATTTATAAATACCATTTACAATCAATCTATATAGGATAATTAGAAGATACATTTAAATCAAATAGATTATCCTGGTCGTAAATGTTGGTCATTCCTTCAAATATATTGTATATTCTATGACAAAGCACTGACACTAAATATAGAAACCACATTCTAGAAGATGATAGCCTTTGGCAAAACCATAAAGTCAACATAGCAAAGGGAAATATAAGAAAGGTGCATTTATCTAACGTAAAACACGATTTGTATCCAATTGATAAATTTTACGACTTTCATTGTATTAACACATCCATTATATTAAATTCCCATGTACGGGTTAACTTTTTTTTAATGAACATTCAAAATATGTAATTCAACAGTACGTGTACAAACCGGTTGAAGCAAATATGTTTTCACCGGCAGCTTCCCGTAATGAATGACCTTCTAGGCAGGAGTCAGCCCAAACTTGTGACGCGGCCGCTAATTCCTTATTATAGCGCTGTAAAAATAAAACAATGTTATACATATTGGAGAAGCATGGTGCATTAAATATGTGAAAGGCGAAGATAGCAAACAGTGATCAATCTAATTACTTTTATAAGCAATACAAAATAGAGAGTTGTACAATCACGGACCCCTGGATATACCAGAGGTGGAATCAGGTGTCTAGGAGGAGTAAGTATCCCCTGTTAACCGGTCACACCCGCCTTGAGCCATATATCTTGATAAGGTAAATGGAGTTATCCGTAGTCAAAATCAGTGTGCAAGGAACGCTATAACAATCGGTATGAAACACGTCAGACAGCATTTGACCCAAAGATAGGTTGCATTGGCAAACTAGATCATTGTAACGACCATAGAATTTGCGAAATGCTGACTTTCAACGTAACTGTTGAAACCCTACACCATCAACTTGCTTGTCAGTAGCCTGCTTCGATTTAAAAACTGACCATACGCAAAACAAGTTTTTGCGTATCGAATCAGTTGAGAGAAAGAAACATGATATGCAGGTGATAATTGAATGTTTCTAGTCTGTGATTGTGGCTGGGAATTTCTAGGAATGAATTAGTAATCTCGTGACATTGATTTCTCGGCACGAATTATATTCCGATAGCGCAGACAAGGGGGTAAATTACCAGTTTTTGAATATGGATTGCCAATCTGAAAGAACGAATCGACAATCCAAAGAACAGAATGACACAGCAAGAGCTGGTATATCCTGGTTCACGGATCGGCAATCGGAAGGGGTATGTTGCTAGTGAGTATGAACGTCTATCTTTTCTCTAGAGTACAGCTTACCATCTTTTTCATGTTTGAAGCCCCCGGAGAAACTGCTTTTCTGATATCGTTGTGCACCCTCACAGCTTCTTCCTCCTGTTTCTCAGACAGACCATGCTGCAGGCTTTCCACGTTCCTTCTAGACGGCATCTACAATTTAACACAGATTTCGAGGTAGTGGTAATTTTGCTCTTAGAAATCCCTTTCGTATTATTAGTAAATCACTGCGTCTAAGTGTTGTTTTGATGTCAATTTTGATGCAAAAGATTAATAAAAAAGTAGTTTTGAGATCCGATTTCATGTTAATTCTTTCTAAATATATATACTTAAAAATCAACAAAGCTTGCCGCTAAACTCCGAAACACTTGCTCCAGAGTCACTGCTTGCACCTTTAATAGTGTTTCATATGTTAGATCGAATCTGTAAGGTATTATATAATAGATCTTACTTGATTAGTGAATATCGTAAAAATAATTAAGAACCTACATTCGTTTTCGATAAACTATCCCGAAATAGCAAAAATGAGAGTAAAGAGGCGGACACGTTTATCCTTTGTTATTCGATGCTTGATCTTGATCTTACAGAAGAAATAAGTTTTGATAACTGTTGAAGAAATAAAATATGCCTGTTCCGTCTCTTCAATCCGTGATTTTAGTCTTGATTCAGCCTAATGGAAATTTTCAGAACAAAGCATCCAGAGCAAATCAACATCATAGACGCTTAGGTCTACAACCAATCGCACATTCTCGGGCCTTCCCGGCAAGTGAAGAATTTGCGATTGGTTAGCAATGTCATCAGCATGAAATTGTGTAGTTGTTCAGTGAATATAAACTTGCAATATTTTTTACTAAGCCCTTATTTATTATTTTATAAAGATTTATGATCAAGTTACTTATATTATATACATATTCCTTCAACGAAAGACACCCCCCCCCCCCCGAGACCAACGATCTGACACATCGATAATCTTTAAATACGATCTTCGTCTGATATTTTCGATGAGCTTAATTTTTCCCGTGATTATAGACATCACTGTTACGACCTTTTGTAACAATTCATTAACAGTCACTGATATGTACAAACACATGGATAAACATAATAAAAATGTTTTTTATTTTATTTTGACTGAACATCTTTTGTGATGACACAGATCTTGAAAGTGCATGTAATACATGTAAGTAGAAAACTGTCCAATACATGTATGTCAGATATCGAATGGTCCGGGACTGTTCTGGGAAGATTGCCCCTTATAACTTTAAAGTTAAAATATTTTACCAAAATTAGGTTATACACTACCTGTCCAAGAAATCAGGCCACGATTTACAATATTGCATTTTTTCTGTTTGTCATTCATATAGTGCATTGTTTTCGAATAAATTCCGTTTCACGAGAAGAAACGACGTGCATTCATGATTTTGCCTTAAATTGTCGCATTGGACAAAGCGTATCATTGTAAACACATTGCAATATTGAGTTTCAAATATTGAAATTATGAACGACCGTTCATTTTATCTTTGGTCAACTATTCGGCATGACGGATTGCGATTGCATTCGTAAATCATTATCTAATTTTCAATACGGATGTTACATGTACAGAGGAGCAATTTGATTTGGAGCTCCAATTGACTTCCAATTAATCAAGTTTTAATTTATTTACCGTATCTGATATCAATGAATATAACATAACTAATCCACGCAATTATTAAAAAAAATGTTCTTAAATTGATATAATTCCAATGTTATTTATTACAATTGTTTTGATTGGACAAAAATAAATCTAAACAAGAATTTACACATCAATAAATCCAAAAACGCTATGTATACATACGCGCTTGAAAACAAACAACATAGTGCGGGGAAAGTATTCAAATTATTAAAGTTGATAATGCACGGAACGAATTGGAATTATAAGAATCAAACATTCTTTTTGAAGAATTTATCGATGTGTAAACTCTGGACATTTTACTCACAAACTTAACATAAAAGTGCTTCGCACTTTTATTCAGTTTGTGAGTAAAATGTCCAGAGTTTACACATCGATAAATTCTTCAAAAAGAATGTTTAATCCTATATTGAATTAAAGATTCTGATTTCGTTCATTCAATTCACGTGCGCAACAATTCAAACACGCATTAAAAAGGTCGCTCCTCTATGTAATATTACATCTGTATTTACATATAGCTGTGATTTCCCGCATTTGGGCGGGGTTTCATCTAGTTATGTAGATTTGCCTGTTTTTCTCCCATCTGCAGAGGTTGAAAATTTGTACTTTCATGGATTAGACGATTAATCACATGGAGGGGAAAAAAAGCTCTATGATGATTGTCTTCATGTCAAAAAAAAAAAAAAATAAATAAATAGCTGAGCTTCCTACAGTCTTGTATAGAGCAATCAGTGAAAGTCATCAGACGATTACATGTTAGTAATATTTAAAAAAATTTAAATGTGAATCTCCCGTTTCATATATATATTCGATATATTTGCCATGTTTTAAGGAAATGATTAAGCAAAATAAAAGACTTGTTTTATTTCTTTGTATTATGTCCCTTCGAATTTTTTTTCACTAACATTGAGACGTCATCAGCTGTAGGTGAAGTACTAGAAATTTAGACCTATGCTTAGCGCTTACAGACGTAGCAGTGGGGGTTCTTTATCGTGCCAACGCCTGCCGCGACATGGAACATCCGTAAGATCCGTGACTCTCATTTCTAAATAACGGCGAAGAAGCAATCACTACCCATGTTTACGTTTTAAGTTTGACGAGGCCATGGTAAGAGAGGGGCTTGACCACACGGGTACATGCACGAAGCGAACGCTATATAGACAAATATATGGTCAAAACATCCAGCCACTAAAGAATTTGATATGGATAAAAATGTAGGAATTTTAGAAATGTGAGATATACTCTATGTATAACACCTATCGGGAAATTAAGAGAGATTTTCATTGTCATTAATCATAAACATCTTTACCTCTGGCTCTTTCATATCCATGGGGGCCTCTCTCACTTCAGAAATCTTCATCTTTTCCATCAACCCTTCCTTCAAAGCATTGTTCATTGAGCATGAGCTGAGCAAGAGCTGAGAGAAAACCAAGATGGAGGACCTGCAGAAAATCATTCTGTTACTATGATGTCGGTCCTGCTACTGTGGATGAAACTAAAGGATTTCTCTATTTGTAACAAGTCATTTAGTTTTGCATTGAATTAAATTGTGTTAATTTACATATTTTGATTACTTTATTTATCATGAATATGTACGAGACAAATGTAACAGGTGTCTGTTTGGCGCTAACGTAGAGATAAATGTCCACGTTCATGATTAGCAATTAAATCTGCAATTCGTATGTACCTATTTATGATAATAACTGTAATTACAATAAAAATGATGGAGTTTTTTTTTTTATTCCTGTTGATAATTGAATATCTCTATGTGATCGGAAGACATGGGGAAAAATCATACAATTTATACAATTTTCCTACGTTCACTTGATTAATGAAAAGACTAATATCTACAACACTTTCTTAATAAGCGAATGTACATACATCATTATTTTCATTATCTTCAATTCATCTCATTCTTAAATTTTGAGGAGCTTTTCTGAATCATTATGATAGGATTTCAAAGTTGATAGATATCATTCATTATCGTTTTATAATATTTTATAATATCAGAAAGGAATAAGATGATTTTGGGTGAAATAAAAAAAACAACAACACCAGAATAAGCTATACAGCCCCTTCCTTAATTGAATTATTTTGATATAATTATTTACATTACAAATGTTTTTGCCTTTGATGTCTCTGCAAATTTGTAATGAAAGTCATTTCCTCACGAACAGGCTGCAGTTATATACAAGTTTTGATAAGTATAGCTCGTCTATTTTAATGGCTGGGAATTCAGACTGAAATGAAAGTCGAATGTGACTATAAGAAATAAATCATATTTTTGAAAATACATGAGGACATGAACTGAAAATAGCATGGAAGTCTACTGGCGTAAATGACCGCAGTATGTATCACCATATATTTTCAAAAGTGAAATTCATTTATTGAAAAAATCTAATCCTGCATTTTCCCGTACAATTAAGCAAAACCTTGTTTGTTAAATTGTTTTGTATACTTTCATGCAGTTTTTCTTACAGATTATCATTCACGATAGGTATACTATCTAATAGAACGTAATATAACACATCATTCCAAGCTTCCTTTCATGTACCGGGAAACTTGGCTTGCGAAATGCGTCTAATGGTGACACCCACCTTAAGAAAATATTTTGTTCTGCACGAAAATGTGTTCTTCTTTAATTACTTAACATATGTAAAAAAAGAAATTGAAATGGTAGAAACGGATAACGTGCTAGAGACCAAACTACCGCTTTCTCTCGAACGTGAAACCTATATTGTTGCTAGACTGTTCAAGGTACAAAACATGATTGAATTTTGTTCATCCAAAATTCTCTATACGCAACCTTAAACATTTCATAAAACTGTGAATCTTTAGTTTGAATGATATTTTAATGCACATTTCAATGATAGCTTTGTTTCTAGTCATTAGTTTTCCTACATGCTTGGCATTTGTAGTGTTACACACACTCGGTCTCCAATATAAGGTTTGTAGAGATATTCTTAGAGGTTATTTCTTGATTCATTGAGAACTGTGTGGTCTATCTCATTATTTGTTTCGTTTTCCAAATTTTTGTGTAAGGGAAGTTTTGACATTTTCAAAATAAAACCCAGTATTAATTTCTGTCGCATCATATATACATTTATTAATAGATAGATACATATACGAGTATATACATGTAGTTGGATCGATCGATGGATAAATAGATGCATGTAGGTATATATTTAGATATATGTACCGATAGATAAATAGAGAGAGAGAGAGAGAGAGAGAGAGAGAGATGTAGACTCCATTTCACACCAAATGTTGAGCCGTTTTTGGATACTCATTTCGATTATGGATTACTCCATTTACCTGATCAAGTTATAGAACTTGCAGGGGGTGTGACCGATCAACAGGAGATGTTTACTCCTTTCAAGCACCCGATCCTACATGTACCTCGGGCATGCCAAGGGGTCCGTGTTTGTCCTTCTCTAATAGAAGGTGTTGCACGTCTCATGTTAATTCTCCTAAAGGTGCTGCATGAAAGATCGATAAAATTAAGTTATTCAAATATATGATAAAACCAATTGGAACGCATGTCTTGGTTCAAACATTTTTGAAAATTAGTTTAAAAGACATGTATTGACAAAAATTAGCAAAAAATAATATGAGTTTAAATCAAGTAATAAGCGATTTATATGATTTTTAGCGTTAAAATGGAGGGGTGTCCCCGAATTTCAGAAAAACTGCCTTCGTGAAACAAAATAGATTTAGTATGAACATGTTCTTCGAGTTTTCCACTTGGAAATTTTGTTTCACATGGGCATTTATTTTTGTTTGTTGTAAATTTCAAAAAATCGAAACGACTTGACTGATATCATTTTCAACTTCATTTTCCTTAGTAATGTGTGATCTATTGCGTGGTTCAGTGGGTAAGGTCATCGACTTTTATATGTAAAGATGTTTTATTTTTTAAAACGACTGGGTTCGAATCACTCACGAACACAATTTTTTTTTCATATTACGTTTCCCATCTAGATTTTTTTCTTAAATGAAACACACATCTAGTTTTTATAAATGTTTCATGTCAAATCTCTGTTTATTACAATGTACCGAGTTTGAAATAAGCTTTCAACCTGGACACTGTTTAGTTGATGAATAGGACTCGCAACACGCCGAATACAGCATGCAATACCTGTGTTTCAAGGTTGCTAGCGAAAATTTGTATGTTTTTCTAAGTGAAAGGTGTTGACAAAGGCATGGTGCCTTTTATGAAAAACCGCTGTGAACTTTGCAAAGCTTTGAAAGAAAAACTTTAAGGCCAAACAAGGTAAATAACCGTTAAACAGTTTGAGTGGATAAAATGATATGCATACCAGTAGCAAATTGCTATGGTGAATCAATGTTTTCAGGTGCATGTACTTTGAATTATATTGAACTTTATGACTGAGTATTAAACTTCCCATAGTTTGTTTTATGGCCAGAGTCATGTACACTTGCCAACTGTTGGCTGTAGAAAATAATACATACGAGTATAAGAGCCTTTAAACTGTAGAAATATAGAATATTGAATACTTGATACACTCGTAACATGTAACCGTATACATTGTATCTGATACTTAAAAGGAAAAGAAAGACAATTTAATTTTCACGATTTCAAAAATTACGTTTAGACTACATGTGTAATGTATTGACACATAAAATGTATTAGACTTGTCCTTAGTACTGGGAAATCCTACATGTATTTGAATAGCAAATATACGCAATAAGAGTATAAATATGAATGAAGGTCATTAGATAACGTCACGAGTGCTGACACGGAGCTCCGATTAGGGAAAGTTCCCGCTTCGGTGCAACACCCTCTTTGTGATTTTATAGGATTCATGAGTTTGGTAGCTGTTCGTTGTCTTCACTCGTTCACAGATAGAAACATAGATGCATGTACATGCAAATGAATGAATAGATAGATACATGTTAATAGATAGATGCAAGCAGAGACATTCTCATTCTTGAACTGAATTTTATATCTAACCACAGAGATTTGATCCATACCCCTCTATATACCTTTCCAATGGAAGTTGATGATACAGTAGATATTCATTACAACAACACGATTGTATCTTATAAATATGCAAATTGTGTTTTAACATATGTTACAAAAACAATTATTTATTTCTCAGAATCTATGAATTTCATGTATAATTCAAATAATTTCATGATTAATTAATCTTCAGAATATACATAGATAAGGGGATGTTTCTTAATGAATGGTAAAGCAGATTGCAGAAAAGGTGAATATAACGAACAGTGATCAATCTCATTAACCCTATACGGAATACATAATTAAGAGTTTGGTTATAATGATAATGCCCATTATTTAAACAGGATAGCACAATTAGTTTTTTAAAAAGATGAAGATAACGAACTGTGATCAATCTCATAACTCCTATAATAATTAGTTTACATTGTGATCCTGAAAACACATATACATGTACACTGTATAGACAGCAGTATTATACAGATACAATATAAAATATTATATGAATGTTTGTTACATACATGTACTATGCTATTTACATGCTTAAAACGGGAAAAAAGAATAAAGATAAAACTGAAAATAAACATAAACAAATTTATATGTTTTTAATTTTCAGGATGAAAAAAATTAAGATAAGCTGATTTAAAAGTTTCTAATGTTGGGTAATATTTTAAAATTCTGGCATATTATTACATATCTTTGAACCGTAAATTGTAAAAGATCTTCTAACATATTGTCTTTTCCCTCTGGATATAAAATGAATTGCTTTTACTTAATATGGTAGATCTACTGCTAATTTCATGAACATACTGAAAAACATCTAAATAATCGGGGGTTAGACCATGTAAAACCTTGAAGACAAGAATGATAGTTCCATATACAAAATAGTCCGACAGAGGTATCCATCTAAGTTGCTGCATCATTTCTATTTTTGGTGTATAAAAAATTCTATTTAAAATCACTCTAGCAGCTCGCTTTTGAAGTTTTTGTAAAGACCGTCCTTGTTTTTCATATTGCCCCAAATAGTACAACAGTAGTTAAAATGAGGAAATACAATTGTATTAAATTTTTTCAGTAATGATTCAGTTGACAAGAATGAACGTAATCTAGATAACACTCCGGTTTTGTTTGCAAATGTTTTAAAATAAAATTTCAACATGTTTAGACCACCCGAGACAGCTGTCAATATAAACACCAACTAGTTGTGCACATGATACTTTTTCAATGGCGATATTGTCCACTTTTATCGATATTTTTCTACGATTTCTTAATATTTTCCCTGTACCAATTATCATGCACTGCGTTTTCTTGAGATTGATTGTAAGTTAGTTTTTATCCATCCATTCCAAATGATTTTTAAGATCACTATTTAATTTGTTTTCTATAAAATCTATACTTTTATCCGAGACATTTTGAGTTGTATCGTCCGCATACATATGGGCTGCTCAGTATTGTAAGCAATCTGGGTAGTCATTTACATAAAGAATAAAAAACAAAGGACCAAGTATTGATCTTTGAGGTACTCCCATTGTAATATCTAATTTGTCGCTCTGAATTCCATTCCATCTAACGCATTGTGATCTATTTGTCAAATAAGATTTAAATCAATTGTATGAATTTTCACATATTCCAAAAGACAGTAGTTTGTGAAGTAATACGTCAGGATTTACCGTGTCAAAAGCTTTACTTAGATCTACAAATAAAACACCTGTAAGTTTTCCACTGTCAATGTTTCGTAACCATTTTTCATTTATACTGTTAGGAGCTGTTTAGCGGGAATGCTTGGGTTTGAATCCAGACTGTTTTTCATTGATAAGATTGTGATATATGAGATACAGTTGTATTCATAAAAATGCTTTGTGGATATTTCACGTGACAAAGTCCAGCTGTGTGGATCCGCCTGTCATCAGGAACTCTTTCTTAGATTGTTTTACCGCTTCTATTTGATTTAAAATGTTGTCCTCGTTGAGATGTTTGGATTGTATGAATTCAACCTAAATGTCGGAATCCAAAGACGGGTGTCGAATAAAGCTGTACATAATTATTGGGGGTTGCGCTGCATTTTCCGTTTTACATTTTTTTTTTAGCATATCGCGAAATAGACGCCCGAGCTCAGTGTACTCAGATGACCCACCCAAGTAGGCCCGTTATACTACATGTACTTTCATTGTTCAAAAGATAATTTTCTATTACAAAAAAATTGTCGTTACAAAAATAAAGTTATAAAGCAAGTATGTATAACATATATTTGCAAGATAAAATTCAATTTTGTGTACACAAACTTGATTTTTATTACAAAAAGACCAAGTCCCAGTTGGCGCCCTGCAACAAGTGTCTCCAGTGTGTATGAAACTCGAGCCCTTGTAGGTTTGTTTGGTTGGTTGTATACTACTCAAAATTTGATAAGGACCATGGATATTTTTATGTTTAAAAAATCAATAGCTGCATAACTGGCAATATTGTGTCCAAGTGAAATCAAAAACGTCTTCAACAAACTTGCACGTGCATTTCATGCCATGGGAAATGCATTTCTCATCACAGTTTATGCTTTTGCTACCATTGCACGATTTTCACTCAGGCATCGGTGTCTGATTCTTTCTAAAATTTCAAACTCACTTGAGTGTTTACACTACGTTTATCAACACAATGCCCCCTCAACGTGTAAGGCGTCGCCTGACGACAGAACAAATGGGCAGATGTATTGGAATGCTTGACGCTGGCTATTCACAACGTGACGTTGCAAATGCGCTAAACGTCAGCCAGAGCGTTGTAAACAGGACATGGAACCGACAACAAACTTTTGGTACAGCAGCACACTGACATGGGGTGGTCGTCAGAGGTCGACAACCCAACGCCAAGACCATTTTGTGGCTTTTCAGGCACGACGCCATCCCTTCTGGACAGCAACCAGCCTACGTAACGACCTCCTGAACGCCTCGGGGGTGAATGTGTCCACTCAGACGATACGGAATCGGCTTCACAATGCAGGTCTCAACTCGAGAGGGGCATGTGTTCGAGTCCCTCTGACTGTTCGACACCGGCGGGAGCGATTGGACTGGGCTGAAGATCATGTCACTTGGACACAGAACGATTGGGTTCAAGTTCTGTTCACCGATGAGTCCAGGTATTGTTTGGACTTTACAGACAGGAGGCACCGAGTGTGGCGACGACAACGTAAACGTTTCCATGATGCCAACATCAGTGAACATGACCGTTATGGTGGTGGTTCCATCATGGTCTGGGGTGGAATCAGCAGGGACGGAAGAACAGATCTTCATGTCCTGGAGAGAGGAACAATGACGGGGGTGCGGTACCGGGATGAGATCCTCGATGTTTACGTCAGACCCTATGCTGGTGCTGTTGGCCCTGAGTTCATCCTGATGGATGATAACGCCCGTCCTCATCGCGCCAGGGTGGTGGAGCAGTACCTTCAGCAAGATACAATTGTCCGTATGGACTGGCCAGCGCGCTCACCGGACCTGATTGAGCATGTATGGAACATGCTGCAGGTTGCCCTTTCACGCCGTAGAGCACAACCCACGACTTTGGCAGAGCTCGGAAACGCCCTCGTGGAACAACCTTCCCATTGGAAACATCCGGGTGCTTATTGACAGCATGGCTCGACGTTGTCAAGCCGTCATTGATGCAAGGGGAGGCCATACCCGGTATTGACACTTCATCGACTAAGTGTAATGATGGACTATCCCCAAAAACTGTGTAATTCTTTCTCTGGTTTGCTGTTAACTCTTTGTAATGAAATGCCTTTTGGTGTTGTTATCAGATTTCAAGATTTCAAGCATTCCGTATTGATAAAAGTTCATGCCGTTCATGAAGTTTCATTCATAACCTGAGTAAACACGTTTCTGAGTCAAATTTATGTCTTTTGTTATGTTAGTGGTAAATTACACACATATAACCTAGTGATCCTTATCAAATTTTGAGTAGTATATATTGTTTAGAGTCCCGCTCAAGATTATTTCACTCGTGAATATGGAGACGTCACCATTGCCCGTGAAGGGATGCAAAATTTAGGCCTATGCACGGCGCTTATGGACTTTTAGCAGGAAGGTATCTTTATCGTGCCAAACCTGCTGTGACACGGAGCATCGTTGTTTTTTTTTTGCGGTCTCATCCGAAGAACCGCCCCCATTTTGTCGCCCCTTACGACAAGCAAGGTGTACTGAGAATCTATTTTAACCCGGATCCCTATGGAATCTTGTAGATTTGAAAAACAAAAGTAATTCCATGTGTTAATCCACTAAAAAGAACCACGTGGAATCTCCCTTTACACACTCGTCGTTAGAAGACTGTACATTTAATGTCAGTAGCATTGCAATGCTCCTTTCAAAAGAAAACGTGCGGTTTTGATGAGGCCCAGTTGGGACTGTAGAAGATGAAAATGACTTTGCGCTGTGCTCTCTGAATGACTTCCCCCCAGATGTAGGCCAAATGACGTCGGGTTGGGCCATTTAAAAATCTCAACAAGAACCACTGGGCCAGAAAATTCAAATTAACATATACATGAAATCTTCCTTACATAGGACGGGGCCACAATAAGGGATCAAAGTTTTCCATGGTGATATATTGGGAAAATCTTTTGAAATCTACTGGTTCAGAAAGTTGAAATTTACATGAAAACTTCCTGACATTGTGCAAATTCAAGTTTATTAAAATTATTTCCCTCAAGGGTAGGGTGGGGCCACAATAGGGGATCAAAGTTTTATATGCTGATAAATGTGTATTGGAAAATTTAAAAAAAATCTATTGAACCATAAATGCTAGAGCTTTCATATCTTATGTATGCATCTTTACGGAAAAGCCATTCGTGTTATTCAACGATGTGTAATCTTGTGACCGTGACCTAGAAGTTTGACCTACTTTGATAAAATCTGACCTATCCAATATTTCCTGAACTATTTAAAGTAGATCTTTCAAATCTTGTATATATATTTGTGATGGCAAGTCCTTAAAATTATTTCATATCATGACTTTTTACCTTGTGACCTTGAACGTTTTGTGACCTACTTTTAAGAAAACATAACCTATCAAATATATCCAGAACTAGTTTAGGTAGGATTTTCATATTTTGAATAAAGATTCTATATGGCAAGACCTCATTATTCCTTGTAGTGTGACCTTGGAATTAAACCTACCTTTTAAATCTCTGATCTACATTTCCTGAACTATTTAAGGTAGATCTTTTATTTCATACCATGACTTTTCGAATTTGTCCTACTTATCTGCAGAACTATTCAAGACAGAACTTTCATATTCTGTATATAGATGTTTTATGACAAGACCTTGTTATACAAACGTGTCTGATCTTATGATTTTGACCTGGGTTTTAAAAACCTGACCTCATCAATATCTCCTGAACTTTTCAAAGCAAAAATTTCAAACTTTATATATCGGTTCTCTATGGGAAGATCCTGCTATATTTTGGTGTTGTACCCTGGGGCCTTGGCCTGAAGTTTGACCTACTTTTAATAAAAACTACCCAATATCTCCTGAACTGTTTATGATAGAGCGTTCACATTTTGTATACATATTTCTTATAAATAATAATAATAATATTTATTTATATAGCACCCTATATGACTATAAATAACCACTCTAAAGCGCTGCACACAATAAAAATGATATAGCATGCCATAAACGTAGTAAAAGGAAATTATAATAGCATTAAGACAGATAATATCAAAACAATGCTAGAAAAACATCAATAATGTGAAGTAAAATTACTAAAATCTAAAACATGATTTGCTTGAAAAAAGTTCTACGCCGTACAATCAAATGCTGTAAAATAAAATAGTTGAAATAAATATACAATTATACACTTGGAAAAGTCATGTTAAAATGATGGTAAAGAAACCATAAAGATTTAACCACCTATAATACTAATAATATGCAAGTCTATAAAGATGTGTTTTTAAATGTTTTTTAAAGTGTTCAAATTCTGACAACGGCGGAGGGTATTAGGCAGAGAGTTCCAAAGTGTAGCTGCTGCCACATCCAAGCGCCCATTTCCATATGTGAAGGTTCGACATCTACATATATGTAGGTCTAACTAATGTCAGTGAATTTTCAGATCTTAGGGAACGATTCGGTTGGTAAACAGTGAAAGGTCTTTTATATCGAATGTCGAATGAATATGAGTTACCGTACCTATACTGGATTCCTAAACTACATGAAAACCCTTACAAAGATACATTGCTGGATCCAGTAAGTGCTCTACCAAGCCTGTATCTTTGCTCCTCACGAAAATATTAACAGCTGTGAAGGAGAAACTTTAAATTTACTGTGCGACTACATATGCCAAAAGTGGTGTTAATCAAATGTGGATTCTAAAAATTCTAAAGAACTTTTAGTAAACTTGAAATCGCAAAAACTTTCCCAAATCAATAACATCAAAACCTATGACTTTTCAACACTATACACGAACATTCCTCACGATAAATTAAAGACTAGACCTTTTGATATCATAGACAGTTGCTTTTGCAAAAAAAAAAAAAAATGGAAACAGGAAATATTCATATCTAGTGATCAGTCATCCAAAAACGTACTTTATTAAACACCACTCTGATTCCACGCACAAGTACTCTGAAGTTGAAATTACAAATATGCTAGAGTTCCTCATTGACAATATCTTCTTGGTCTTTGGTGATCGGGTCTTCCAACAGTCTGTTGGAATTCCCATGGGCACGAATTGTGATCCTTTGTTAGCTAACCTGTTTCTATATTCATATGAAGCAGAATTCATTCAAAACCTTATACGCGAGAAGATGAAATCTCTTGCTGTGGCCTTCAATTCGACATTTAGATATATTGACGACGTTTTGTCTATTAACTATGATAACTTTTATTCATATGTCGAGTCGATATATCCCTGTAAGCTGGAAATAAAAGACACCACAGAGTCGTCCACTTCTACTTCATACTTAGATATTTTATTGAAAGTAGACATTAACGGCAAACTGACAACTCAACTGTGTGACAAATGGAATGATTTCAGCTTCTCCATCGTCAACTTCCCATATTTATGTAGCAATATTCCATTATAACCTGCATATGGTGTTTATATCTCTCAACTAATTCGATACGCAAGAGTTTGTTCAGTGTATAGTCAGTTTTTAAATCGAGACAAGCTACTAACAAACAAGTTGGTAGTACAGGGGCTTCATCACGCTCGATTGAAGTCAGCATTTCGCAAATTCTATGGTCGTTATAACGACCTAGTTCGTCAAAACAACATATCATTAGGTCAAATGTTGCCTGACATGTTACATACCGATTGTTAGGCTGTTCTTGGCACACTGATTTTGACTACGGATAACTCCGTTTACTTGATCAGGATATAGGGCTCACGGCGGGTGTGACCGGTCAACAGGGGATGCTTACTGCTCCTAGGCACCTGATTCCACCTCTGGTGTGTCCAGGGCTCCGTGTTTGCCCAACGATCTATTTTGTATTGCTTGTAGGAGTTATGAGATTGATCACTGTTCGTTATCCTCACCTTTCATCATACCATGATCTATGATCTTGTTACCTTGTTCTTATCAAGAACAGCGAAATAATGTTAATCATATTGGTATTAGGGCATCTCTGTGTTATGCGAGTTCATTTTCAGTTATTTTGTGATCCTTTGACGATAGGTTGGGGCCATAGTATGGGGTCAAAATTTTCCATGGGAATAAAGACTAATAAAAAGAATACATTACAGCAGGACCAAAGTGACTCAGGTGAGCGATATGGCTCATAACTCTCTTATTTTTATTATGTGTCAGCTTTCTATACTATAGTTAAAACTATTACTGTTAAGGTTTGTAACGAATTGTTTGAATGCCGGGTATATAACTAAACAACCAATTTATAAGTCCTATTTTGTGTGTGTACATGCAGTCTTGTGAATAACTGGTGTTTGGATCTCTAAGTTTTTATTCAAAGAGGAATACATGTTAACTCTAAACGTTACTTGGTTGATTTTACTGCCAGCTACGTAACTTCAATTGTCAAAATTTAGGTTGTAGGATTCGTTTCTTGGATAGTTTTTAACGTCTAGCGAAAAATTAATCTATTTGAAAATTTTCAATATGGTGTCGCTGGGCACAAGGATCGAAACGAGGAACTAGAAATATGAGAGAAAAAATATTCTTTTATGAGTAGCCATGATTTCACCTTCGGGGTTACAAAAAAGAGGTAACAACGCAGATTTTTTCAACCCTCGCGTGTATGGAGCGCCAAATTAACATAAACTCAAAAAATTGAAGATATCTTCAATTATTTGAAGATATCATCAATCCATTTGATGCGCGCAACGATTTAATTAAATATCTCTTCAAATAATCAATGATATCTTCAATTCTGAATTATTGCGCGCATTAATTGAAATGATGATAGCATATACTTCCTCGGTTGAATTGATGCGCGCTTTAATTGAATTAATGATCTTTTCAAATGAATTAATGATATCAAAAATTGAATTGATGCGTTCTACAATTCAATAATTGATATAATGCGCGCATTAAATCAATTGATGAGAGCAATAATTGAATTGATACGCGAATTAATTCATTTGAATAGAGCAATAATTGATTTAATGCACGCATTAATTCAATTATTGCTCTCTTCAATTGAATTAATGATAGCTTTCATTCATTTGAAGAGAACAATGATTCTTTTAGAGAGAGCAAGTATATAATTAAAGATATTTTCAATTCGACATATCCACAATTGAATTAATGATCTCTTTAATTGAATTGTTGCTCTCTTCAAAAGAATTATTGCTCGCATTAATTCCCCGGAAAAGAAATGTGTTTAATGAATACTCCCTCCTTCTTGCTCATTTTCACGAAGTCCTCCGATGCGTTTCGAATAATTTTGCTGTCATGGCAGAAGAACCGACATCTTACCGCAGGATAGCTGGTAAATATATATACTTTTCAAATTAGTTCGTACACGAGACTGTGTTTAGTTTTTGTGTTTTTATGGCTAATAATCGCACACACACACACACAGAGAGAGAGAGAGAGAGAGAGAGAGAGAGAGAGAGAGAGAGTACTCGGGTTTGATCTCACGAGAGAGAGAGAGAGAGAGAGAGAGAGAGAGAGAGAGAGAGAGAGAAAGAAAGAGAGAGAGAGAGAGAAGGGGGGTCAAATCAGAAAGGGAAAGTATATGTAACAATTGATCTGAAAACGTATGAGTTCTGAAAGGACTTTTTGGGGGTGCGGTTAGATTATTTGAATTAAAGATATCTTTAATAGAATTTTAAAAGAGATCATCAAATTATTTATACCGAGCTCTAAATTAATTATTGCGAGCAATATTTCTACGAAATTGATCCTCTCGTCAATTGAATTGAAGAGAGCAATAACTGAATTAATGCGCACATCAAATCTATTATTGCTCTCATTAATTCAATTGATGCGTGCATTAATTCAATTGAGAGCAATATTTGAATTGAGGCGCGCATTACTTCATTTGATGATAGCAATAATTGATTTAATGCGCGCATTAATTCAATTAAAGACTTTTTAATTGAATCGATGAAATCAGGGCCGTAAATTACATGGAAGCGGAGGAGGCAGCTGCCTCCTCCAACTTTTGAGCCAAAAAAAATTAAAATTTAAAGTTCATTACAATTTATGTTGTTTCCAATAACTAAGAACATGATACCTCCCTTAAAAAGCATTCCAAATCTTTCTTTTAGAATGAGTTAGTCAAGTAACATCTTAGAAGGCCCTAGAATTAAGGATTTTGCACGAAACGTGTTCAGTGTGCACAAAATGTGCTCAGCGTCTGGGGGCCTGGGCGGCCCCCAGACCCCCGCCTAATTTCCTGCCTCCTCCAAATTGAAGGTTAATTTACGGCCCTGGAAATCTTCAAATAATTGAAGATATCGTCAATTATTTGAGTTTATGTTAATTTGGTGCTCTAGTATACTGGTGGGGTTACCATAGGCGTAGCTTGGGTTCGAATATTACCGAGGCAGGGGGTCTGGGGGGCTGTGCCGCCAGAAGCTATCGACATTTTAACAACGTAAAAGGTGTTGTTTTTTTTTTTACCGAGGCAGCTGCCTCGGTTGCCTCAATGGAAGCTACGCCACTGGTTACAGAGTACCTTAAATGTTTCATGGCTACTCATAAGAGAGCCTTGTAAAAATATTTTTTAACTTTTACGTCCGTCGGATGAGACAATAAAGTGTGTCACGTGTCAACCCTTTTCTTTCTCTGATTCTGTGGAGGCATACTTTCCTGTAAAGGTCTTACAATTTTGCTGAAATCCTTGATGAAACGTCTATAAAATCCAGCAAATCCAACAAATTGTCTTACTTCATCAGGATGAGTAGGAGTTGGCCATTCTAAAACCTGTAGATATGCCTTGTTCCGACATACTTTACCTCTTTATGGAATAAATTGCATTTCTATCAACGCATCGTGAGTTACAGACTCTCATGGGAATTTGTGCCGAATTAGATTAGAGTAGAATTTCGCAGATCAATCGAATTGCACCTTTAATTATCCTGAGAAAACTAAAGGGGTGGCAGGCTTAACAAATGAGAGAGTACATTAGAGAGTCAGTCTACGGACGTGTCGCCAGTCGTCAGTCTACATCGTTATGCGAACTCTTCAGTGTTGGAGATACGAATCTTATGCCCCATGTGGTTTTGTTGTGATTTTCATTTGTTGACAGCCGTTAATTCCATGGTATTTATGATTGCTGTCCGATTGACCTCGTACTTCTGTGGAATGAGATTAATGTGAGACGCTCAGCTACTTCAACACCGACAGGGATCCAGAGAGAGGACCATTTAGACTCAAGGGAAGTTCTGTTTTCCACTCCAACAAGCCCAGGGACAAGGATTGCATCAGATTCCAGAGATTAGTAATAGGTTAGAATTATGGCATCATGTAATTGTGTATTGTAGACAAAACGGGGAAAATACGTATGCTGCTAATAATATAATGAAAGACAATTCCAACATGTATATATAACAATTCATTTTTCGTTTTAAAACTTAATTTCCATTGATTTATCTGTTTGCGGTTGTAACTTGTAGAGTGAAGAAAGATACGAAGACCAATTATGAAGATTTCAGAAGTTTTACATTGCAGTTTCCCAGTCTGGTACCCAAAATTTAAGCACATTTCAATCAAAAGGTCAGTATGCTATGTGATAAATGTGAAAGTAAATTTCTTAAAAGTCTAGAAGTGTATTCATGAACTATCACAGGAGTCGGCAATTTTATCAATAAAGTAGAGATATATGAGAAATGGGCATAAATACTACCACTGAACTTCACGAACACGCGAAGCTCAGTGATAGTATTTATGCCCATTTCTCATATATTTCTACTTTATTGATATAATTGCTGACTCCTGTGGAACTATACTTCACAGCAGGCATATCTTCATGTTTGTAAACCATATATTGATATTATTTTAATGTGTAACGGGAATCTTGGCCACGGGAACCCAAATTCTGGATAAGGGTCACAACGACCAAAATTCTATAACCAGAACCAATATATCAGGGGCAATAACTCGGGTGATCGAATGCCGTGTTAACACTGGGTCTAGTAAAATTCAACCCAGGTATCGTTATTCCTGAACTATGGTCAACACATCCGAAGACACCAACCCAGGATCTTTATCCCCTGGCAGGCATTTTCACCTGTCAGTTCTAGGGGCTGGTCTATGGCACCAAATGTAACAGGAAGGGAGAAAATGCAACAGACCAGACCGGGATTCGAACCCAGGCCCCCTGAATCTCTAGTCAGGTGCTCTACCAACTGAGCTAACTGGCCACCGGCGATCGAACCTGGCTGACCGCTACATTGTCATCAGAAAATGAGATTTAAAAGTGTGTGAAAATTACTTTTCTGCTGGTCGACTGCAATTTCAAATTGTATATACCTGACTGATTTACTATAGAGCATCAATAAAGTTGCAGCTATACCCTTTATTTTATTGTACCCGATATTTGTATTTCATTTCTCTCTAAACGAGACAAATTTATATTAACTAAATACCGAATATATACTGCGATTACAATTCATATTAGTAGTATAAGTAAAAGTGTAATACATGTTACATGTGGGATTTGTTTGATCAACTTCGGTATTTATGAAGGTATGGGAAATACACATAAACAAGGGCATGTGTGAAATGTACTTGATTTGCTGTATTGTGAATCATTATGCTGCATTGTTCATTACGTGGCATTGAAAGTTGTGATGGAGTTAGAGGTCGTGTCAGTGACCAATGATTTATTGCATTTTATGTAAAAAAAATTTAGTTGAACCAAAATTATATATCTACCAAATCACTCATCTGAGACTGGTTTGATGGGTCCTATTATTATATCAAATTGACTTTGTTCTTTGAGATCATGATGGCATTAGCAGCAGTTTTACATAATCTGTTCTTGACTTCAGATTCTAGGAAACTTTTGAACATGTTTAATTTATCTATATACACACTGGTCATACAAATGTATGTTTGTCTTTTTGATGTAGGTAAAAGTGAAAATGAAATATCTTACTTTTAGTGCATTTGCTGATTGACATTCAGTTATTTTTCCTTATGTTTAGCATATTGATACCCTTGCCTGGGGAATTCTTGGAGTACCTACACACCGACGGTGTTGTGTTGCCAGAAGGGTGAGTAATTGTGCCAGTTAGTGAACTCAGGTGAGTAATTGTGCCAGTTAGTGAACTCAGGTGAGTAATTGTGCCAGTAAGTAAACTCAGGTGAGTAATTGTGCCAGTAAGTAAACTCAGGTGAGTAATTGTGCCAGTTAGTGAACTCAGATAAACTCTAGGCATGCAGGCTCTCACAACGGTCTGTCTAAGACAATTTCATACTTTGAGACCATTTGTGGATTTGAGTTCTGCCATTAGAGCCCTTCTGATATTGAGGACATTGTTAAAAGGAAATAATCCACCTAAACACAAGTAAAATCCAACAAAAATGTTACCATCAGACACAAGACATTGACATTGGACGTCAGAGGAAAGATATTTGATGTTGCGATCAGGCCTGGAGTACTGTTACTATGTCATCATATAGGTGTCTGGTGACGTCAGAAGACAGATATTCGTGTTACTATCAGACATAAGACTAATACTGATGTCATTGTATTCTCTACAGGTGTCTGGTGACGTCAGAAGACAGATATTCGTGTTACTATCAGAAATAAGACTAATACTGATGTCATTGTATTCTCTACAGGTGTCTGGTGACGTCAGAAGACAGATATTAGTGTTGCTATCAGACATAAGACTAATACTGATGTTGTATTCTGTACAGGTGTCTGGTGACGTCAGAAGACAGATATTCGTGTTACTATCAGACATAAGACTAATACTGATTCTGTATTCTGTACAGGTGTCTAGTGACGTCAGAAGACAGATATTCGTGTTACTATCAGACATAAGACTAATACTGATGTCATTGTATTCTGTACAGGTGTCTGGTGACGTCAGAAGACAGAGATTCGGATGAAGATAGAGTAGGAGAGGAGGTAAACAAACACTCCCTAGTCATCAGTACGTCTATATTGTACAGGATCATGCTGAAAGAACTGCCAGGGTTTAAAGTGATATAACAATTTTTCAAATAATCGTTATTTTTTTATCGCATTTTGAACATGTTGAATTCTCTCTGTGTTCTTTTTCCTTATATAACTGTTACCGATAAACGGTACCATTCCCAATGCCAAAAACCGTTGATTTACCGGTATGTGCACACAAAAAATTTAAAAAAACACAAAAAAAACCTGTTGATTTTTCCCAATTTTGAGACTAAAAATTCCCAATTCACTCGCTGAAAAATAGACCACTAACATCATAATTTGCTTAGTCTGAAACATTGTACGAGTTAACTAAAATATTCACTTCCGGTATTGAATCGAAAGTACAGATCATGGTAATGCGCATGTTGTAGAGCTACGACGATTCCTGATGTCTCTTGTCCTTTTTTTTCTCTTTTTTTTTTAGTTGAAATCATTTGCTGATACATTGGTAGAAAATTCCCAATTTGTTAGATTTTGATGCCATTTTTCCCAATTGAATCGGTACCAGTAGGTAGAAAAAAACCCTGCTGTTTCTACATATAACTTATACACATGTTACCCTTGTGTCTGTACTTCTTGTATTGTATCAGGGACCTAGGTACAACGACCTGCCAAAAATCTGCTGAACATTAACATCTTGAAGTTGTGGTGTAGCAGGATATTCTGGGTACAACGACCTGCCAAAAATCTGCTGAACATTAACATCTTGAAGTTGTGGTGTAGCAGGATATTTTTTCTGTATAATATATACGAGAATAACTATTGATAGCTACAATATAACTAAGGATTTCCTGTTTATGTTACAGCTGGATGTTGACTGGGACAGCGATACTGTAGAAGCTACTGTGAGTATTCCTAATATCCTACTTCATTGGTTTCCATTATAAATACACTACAATTCCGCTACAGAAATGAGTCTTATCCTAAAAATGTGTCATGCAATGTGTTTAAGGTGCCAGATACCATTAGTATGTTTAAGGTGGTACATGTCATCAGTGTGTTTAAGGTGGTACAAACCATCAATGTGTTTAAGGTGGTATATACTATCAGTGTGTTTAAGGTGGTACGTATCAGTAGTGTGTTAAATGTGGTACAACAGTGCATTTAAGGTGGTACATACCATCAGTGTGTTTTAGGTGGTACATAACATCAGTGCATTTAAGGTGGTACATATCATTAGTGTGTTTAAGGTGGAACATGCCATCAGTGTGTTTAAGGTGGTACATGCCATCAGTGTGTTTAAGGTGGTACATACCATCAGTGTATTTAAGGTGGTACATACCATCAGTGTATTTAAGGTGATACATACCATCAATGTGTTTAAGGTGGTACATACCATAAGTGTGTTTAAAGGTCAACTGAAACGATTTTCAAAGTTCGTTTTTCAAATAAATTCCGTAAGAAAATACCATTCCTTAAATGTTTTCACATAAGAATAATTTTTGTTTCGATCATCCAGGTAGATACGACATCGTTAATTTCAACCCGGTAAATTTTATTTTATGAGTTATCTGCCCTTTAGGCGAACCTGATATTTCAATATGGCGGCACGATATGAAAATCATTCGGAAGATTGTATTCCTGAAATAGATATATCGCTTAGTGTTAATGTGCAGCCCTGCCAATACGAACCAGTTGTACAGCGAGACGCATCCCCACTAGTGGAAAACGATAGTTATTCAGAAAACAGCAAGGTCGATATGCAATGGTTTGTTAATTTAGGCTAATTATTTATATGAGACTTTTAATGAAAACGAAACGATTACTCAAAGCTCAGAAGTGCATCAGCATGTATTTCTAAGACTAGTTTTCTATTATTCTAACAGGTGATCATATAGGCTAGTAATGTCATTGCAATGCCCTCAAGAAGGGAGTCCAAATGTTGCAGTGCATAGGATTGAAGAAGTGGGCGTGTCCTGCATCACAGATCACGAAGGTTTTGTTGTGGCAAACTGTCTCAACAGATTGGTTATAGGAACAGCTTATTATGAATGCATACAAAATATTGGTCCCTTGGAGGAGGGGGAATTGATTCACAAGTATGTATTTTGTTATGATTACTCAAAGTTAATATTGGGGGGGGGGCACTCGGTCTCCTGATTCACTATGACACGGCCATAGTCATAGTCATTAATGAAGCATTGTAAAATAAATGTCTAGATGCTATTAAATACCAATGTTCTTTAATATTTTCTAGATTGAAATTGCTAATTTATTTAAGTATTTCAAATAATTTAATGCAAATTAGTAGATAAAAATGAAAATAAGTATGTCAATGGTCAATGGGGCAGGCACTCGGTCTCCTGATTCACTATGAGCCATAGTCATAATGAACCTCTCCTATTTCAATATCTAAACCCACTGAATTGTTGACCCTTTTATGCACTTCCTTTCAAATAAACATAAAATGTGCCTCAATCAATTTCTTATGTTTTATCTTTACCCATTTTACTGTCTAACCATGTGTACATTTTATATCAATTTTAAATCAGAAATTAATTCCTGAAAAATCATTCATATTTAAAGTAACCCCATCCCCCCCACAATTTTTTTTTTTTTTGGTTAGATGAAAGTCATCAATTATATTTGAAATTTTAAAATTCTTCATAATTTTTTTAACAGATTTTACAGACATCATGCATATTGGAGATCTGGTAGTAGCTTGGGAAAAACAATTGGAAAGTTCTTCTATCCTGCGTTGTGACTATGATAAGAAATCATTCCATCACAACAGTACTGTGGATTTAAATACCCTTTGGTATTAATTTAAATGTGTGATCAATTCTTAATGCATTTTTCATAAGTGATATAAATAAATATAAACAAGTAAACATAGTTTGATGTTCAGTTTTTATATTGTACATAATATATATCACCAATTTACATATATGTAATTTGGGTTAAATCCAAAAGGTCTACAGGTCCCAGTCACCTGAGTTTGACACATGTTGGTAGGAATTTGTGATCGGGGCAGGAGAATTACCAACAACATCCATTATATTAACTTCCTGGAGTTTCTGTAGGAGCCAAACTGATCACTTCCTGCATCAATTCAAAGGCTTAATCTGAAATATAACAAAACGTTACAATTCAATAAACATGTACTTATTGTCTAGTATTATGAATATCCACTCACATACATACTAATTATGTGGGTCAATTTAAAAAATGTACATATTTGAGGTGAAGAAAAACAAAAAAATTCAAATGTCGCAGAAAATTAATTTTCATATTAATGAAGCATTGTAAAATAAATGTCTAGATACTATTAAATACCAATGTTCTTTAATATTTTCTAGATTGAAATTGCTAATTTATTCAAGTATTTCAAATAATTTAATGCAAATTAGTAGATAAAAATGAAAATAAGTATGTCAATGGTCAAAATTGACCTACATGTAAAATTTGTACATGTATTCCGTTTCTTTTTCCAACAACTGGATTTATTTAATGATACAAGTTTAATTTTCCATCTCATAATTATAAGAATATTATCAAAACTATGGTTGTAAGAAATATTCATTTATCAATTTCACAATTTATCTATTTAGTAAATTGTAAAATTGCTTCTTTTGGGGGGGGGTTCTGTAACTTGGGAAATTTGCATAGTATCAGCATGGATAAATAAATATATGCTCTGCATTTAATTAATCAAATGTGGATCATGTGTACTTAGTCATGTTGCATGTATATCATAAAGCTGATTAAGTATACTCGACTAGTGATATTTTTATTGTACTACTACTTGTGTAGATTTTTCTATACCTATTTCTGGATTTTATATTAATTATTGTACTTCAGAGAAAACTCAGTACAAATATGTGTCCTATATTTACTTGTTTTAAAATCATTTACCTTTATGGCATAAAAATAATGAATTTTAGAAAAATTTACAATTTTTTCATGTTTGACACTGTATTGAGTTTGTATTCAAATTTAGTAACAGTATCGAGAGTAACATCATGGACAAAGTGTAAAAAATCTAAAGGGCATGAGTGTAGAACACAAGTGAAAAAATATTCAGATTTTATACAAAGTTACTTAACATGCATATTGGCTATGATTCTAATTTACACATTTGCAAAAGTTCACTTCAATCTAGAATAATATTCATAGATATTTACTTGATATCCTTCACCTAACTTGTATACATATGTATGTACATGTATGTTACATGAACAATTGAACATTCAAAGTATCCATTAAATTTACACCAATGTGTAATATTTTTGAAAACAAATTTGATAATACAATTCATGTCATTTTGTGACTCTAGTACAAATCTTGCAATCATTCCATATGTGGTTTGTGTAGTCATTTCATAAGTGTTTGTCCCATTCATGATTTAATCATTTTGAATGGCAGGATCATACGACATTGAATGGAATTGGTTGTTTTTGTTGATTGTCTTGGAATTGGGTGGTGGGGGAAGAATGATTCGGACATTGTCATCAACTTCTAACTCATATAAACTAATATAAACAAATGAATGAAAGTAAACTTCAGTTATGAATGACTTGTGTGACTGCATGAAGGGGGGGGGGGGGGGGTAATAAAAATAAGCTTCAGTATGAAATAATTGTGTGACGGGTGGGGGTAGAGGATATTCGTATAGAGAACAAATAAACAAATAAATCGTGTCATACTATATCAATGTCAATAAAAAAGCCAATATCATTTACATCAAAACTTACGTTCTTTTCTCCACAGCTCTGGAAGTTTTGTTTATGAAGGGGAAAGTCCAAATCTGTTTTCCGTTTTCGGCCCTTTCAGGTCTTTGTAGCTACGTGTAGCGGTTTGTAATCAAAGAGAATTGGGATTGGCTTTTTCTTTCATTGCATTCTTGAGTGTTCCATGCAAAGACCATGCCATGGACAGCTGATGGACGGCTTATTATGTAGGCCTAACAGTCCTCAATAGAGTGCTTCGACGGCCAATAATTAATCCATTGTTTTTAATTTCCCCACCCAAATTCCGCAATTTTTTGTGTGTGTAGGGAAACTAAACATTGTTACTCTGTCTATATTAAACCTTACAGTCAGGAACCGCACAAAACACCATATTTACTCGTTGTTTACCGGACGTCACCTGCTGATTAGCGTCTTTAGTTTCAATATGGCGGGTTCGTGTAAAGGGGCATAACTCCCGCAATATTTTCTGCTCTGACACAGGTGCGCTATCTTTATCCGCGCGTATCGCGGATATATGACCAAAATGAACCGAACAAACCCGCACAATCATTTTATACCATCTAAATGAAGCAAATACATACTTAATATGGAAAAAGTTATATTTCGTTTCAGTTGACCTTTAAGGTGGTACATAACATTAGTGTGTTTAATGTGGTGCATCAATGTGTTTAAGGTCGTACATGCCATCAATGTGTTTAAGGTGGTACATACCATCGGTGTATTTAAGGTGATGCATACTATCAGTGTGTTTAAGGTGGTACATACCATCAGTGTATTTAAGGTGCAACTCGTACACACTATTACATGTAACATACTCCAAGTATTTCTTACAATGGTTAACAGCTTTGACGAGAGTCAAACATTTCCTGTTTTCTAAACTTAAATACAAATTACTCACAAACTACTCACTAAAGTGAAATCATTGATGTTTTGATCGAAAATGTTTCACGATACTTACAGATCCAACATATAAGATAAATTTTGATATGCACCATGAGACACCTAGCTTGATATTACAGAAATTTACTCGAATATTTGTATCTTGTTTGACATTCATCTGATAAGTTTTTGAGATCTATTTACATATATATCATATTGATGGCTACTTATTTTTTCTATCTGTCTTCCAGGCACCAAGCTTTCCAGAATTTGATGCAGCAATTAAGAAGGCCATCAAGATGTTGGGTGGTAAAGTGTTCCCCAAACTCAACTGGAGCTCTCCTAGGGTGATGATCTGTATTTAATGATTCTCTCTGCTGGTCATGTGTTTAGCTTGTATCCTTAGTGTTTTATTTTTAAACATTAGAATGTTTTCTTTGTTGTTTCATCGGTTGATGAAGGTACATAATGTAGCTAGCATTGCAG
>NC_079170.1:39564106-39569106 GCF_947568905.1 Ostrea edulis
AGAAGTAACATAGAACTATTTGAGTTGTCGCTCTTTGCAGCGCATAACTTTCCATTACGGCACTCTTCAAATTAGAGGCGCGTTTAGTAGGGTCCCTTTGGACGTGATGGCGGCGAACTCTGTTCTGTAGATTATTACAGTTTACAGTGCATCGATTTTGGGAATATTTTGAAACCAATAGGTATTCCGTTTTGTAATAAAAATAGGCAAACCTTAGTTGATTTATATGAGGGTACCGATGCGTTATATTTATCAGTCAGTGTGATGGTGATATAGAGGCCTCCGGGCGCGGGCTCCATTAGAAGACGTACGATTCGTGGAAAAACATATCCATACCCATTTCATGATAATAGCATCGTTTGGACTCCCAATCTTTCCAACATTCCCGCCATAGATGCCTTTGATTGTTGATGTGACATCGTTTCTTCAGAACTACTGTGATACAATGTCGCACAGGCATTACCGCGTCATTGACTAGAATGTTTGTCCCGAAAACCTCGCAAGATTTGTACCGTTTTCATTTTTAAAAATATTTTTGTGGTGGGTCTGGTTAGTTTTTTTTTTAATTAGATGGGTCATTGTAAAATGAGTTTATCAATTTGATGGGTCATGGGGTAATTTTTTATTTTTTTTTTTTATGGGTGCTTGGTATATACAAAAGGTGCCTCCCGATCCCCCCATGTATTTATTTCTGGAATAGCCCTAACTATGATTGTGTGCTGATTGTATTTCATATTTTGTACAATATGTGTCTCTTTGTCTTACGACGACAAGTTAAAGTGACATACAGTATAAATTCCTGTAAAATGTGACAGGTATTTTCATTTCAAAGTCTACTCCATTTATATTGAAGTTGCTTATATTGAACTATCAGTTATATCGAAGTTAGAATAAATCCCCAATTGACATATTTTTATATGGTTCAACATTTGTTATCGGGTTATGTTGAACTTTGGATATAATGAACAATGCAGATTGGTCCCCCGAATTTCAATATATCTGGAGAAGACTGTGCATGTATAATGGTAATTTGACCCTTTGTTTTGAGAATGGCTGCCGGGACGGCGAAATAACAGGTATATGAACGTGTGTAGAAATCTGTTCTGCATATTACAATGGTATTGAGCAGGTGTTGCATTATATCAGGTGGGGACATACCAAGATTGTACTGTATATAGTAAAACATCAATCCTATATATTTAATAAAGAAAGAAAGAAATCTTGTTTTTCTTTGATTAAATCCATTATGCGTTGTTTAAGCATTGAATGATTATATTTTTTTTTACATGCTACGTATGATAACATGGAATTGTGTACATACATATCGAATAAGATACCTTGTCGCCTTACAATAATATGTCTTTACGGTGGTTTGTGTTACATGTATATGCTCAACACATTTTAAAAAAAAACTATAATCATTCAATACTTATATCAGTTATCTACATTTTCTCATTAGAATGCTTTCATATTTTGAACTCACCATTAACTCTGTACATGTACGTGAAATTGACAGCACGGTAACAGTCAAGTCATATGCAGCCTACTCGATACTGGTTTGGTTCTGCTTTTGCAGTGTTTTGACATGTACCAATACTAGAATACACTCATTTGTATTGTGGAATAAGGCACATAATTTGCAATGTACATGTAAATGGAGTTATATGTTTTAAAATCACAAGTGATAATGATGTGTTATTTTCTCATTTTCAGCAATATGTCAGAGAAACCACACTGCATTTTATGATTTCATTAGACACGAAAAAGAGGACATTGTATCAGACATTCGGTCCTTCTTCTATCACATGATTCATTTGAAGTTTCCCAATGAGAGCTGTGAGTATTAATAAAGTCGTGTGATTGGATAGAAAGGAAATATCATATTTTACATATGAACATGTATTAGTGGCCTTGAATTCATTTCCCCATTTTCATATCATTTTTTTTCTGAATTATAAAAATTTTGTTAAGTGATTTATTTATGCTTGGTATGTAGATGGTCGTTTTTAATAATTTCACAATGAAAGATGATGCTATTTATTCCACAAAATTGCCAGATTTGCTGCTAGCAAAAAAGGCCAGTCGAGTTGTTCCTGTAAATCAGTAAAAAGACATACATGTAGTCTATACACATTACATTTATACAACAATTTATACAACAGCATTACATTTATACAACAGCAGAACTTAGCTTCATGTACATGTAAAGGGTGAAGGCATGTGACATGTAAAAATTATTTGTCAATGGATTTTCTCCTCCTATCCGTTAAAATCGCAGTATGGGGAACCCTCAATTCAAATCTGTCCAAATCATGTGAGAGTTCCAGTCGTTGTAGAGAATTATGGGCATGGAAGAGTTACGTTCCATGACGGTCAGTGAAAACTGATTAACATTGCCTCATAGTGATGTTGAACTATCTCTGAAATTAATACCTGTCTGAAATTCACACAGACTGTGGGAAATGGATACCATAATGTCCATTTCAATCATTCAATATTATTGCTTTTCAGTTTTGTTCATCGTTGTGTGTAGTCCATGGTAAACATTTACACAATATACTTGTACATTATGACTTTGTATATATAACAATATGGGTGAAGGGGGAACAATTTTTTTAATTTGATGGGACCTGAGGGGTGTGGCAAACACCATCAAAATGTAATCTTTAAAAATCTTTTTCTGTATTCCTGAACACCAAGCAGTAACACTATTAGCATGATTTTGATGTTACGTAATAATCCCTTTTTCAAGGTTGTGAAATTCATAATCCCTGCATTCAGGGTTCATGCCTCAGGGTGGGTTAAGTTGGTCATATATTTGAAATGCACTACATCTTAGAAAATCCTCTAATCTTCTTTACTTCTAGACATCAAGGACGCACAATGTTGGGATGATTATAATGAGCATTGAGCTCTCTACCAAAATTGTTAAATTAATGATCCCAAGGTTCAAGTACCAGGGTAAAGCTAGATTGAGCATATACATTATGTGCTGAAAATGCCAAAAAATTCATCTTTACTGCTGGACATCAAACAGACAAAGTGTTCATAATAAGTGAATGTAATGAGCAATGTGAAATTTACTGCCCCTGGGTTCAGGTCTCAGGGTGGGGCTTAGTTGATCATATGTTGAAAATGCAATATATTTTAGAAAATGTTGCTCTTGGACATTAAACAGATAAATTGCTTGCATGGTTACCTATAACAAGCAATGAGCCCTCTCTGAAAATAGAACTCCAATAGAAAATCGTGTTTCTCTGTAACAGTTATAAAACTTACTCACCTATAAAAGAATTCTAAATCATTAAAGGTGTATGATGCTGTAAATTCCTAAATGTATGCGAGGAATTCATTATCGCTTAATTTCGCAAGAAACATCACTAGCGAAAAAATATTTCTCACTTTCATATTTATATTACTAAAATACGTGCAAAAACACTTGATTAACTGAGTACTCGTGAATTTATTTTCTCGCGATTTGACGTCCATGAGTCATTTTACGATAATAAATACTTGCTTAAAATAAGGAATCTGCAGTAGTTATTCAAGAAATGAATTTCATTGAAGAAAATACATGAGGGTATGAACTGTGATGCTCTACCCAGGAATACTTCATGAAGTTTGTGCTCTTGCACTACTATTCCAATGCTTCTCAATATTCATTTCAAAGATCTATTATAGATATATTGGTTTTTTTATATTTATTGTTGTTTAAAAAATTAATGGAGAAAGAGAAAAAAGAAAATCCCAAAAGTCATGCCTCAGCAATTTTACGTTTCAGACATATCATATTTTAATAACATGACAAGTGTCCTATTGACCCTTAAGATCTCGTGTTTTCTTTTCCAGATGTCTTTGATGTTTACAGGAGAGACCAGGTAAACCTTCATGTCTATATGTATATTCAAATCGTCAATCTATCTAATTGTATATTGAAAATATTAATCTACATACATGTATCTATGGTTAAAGATGAAATTAAATAGAGATAATGGAGAGATAATATTATGATATTACATTGTTAAGAGTTCATCTTGGCTTGTCAAATATCCCCAGCTTTATTGATGTTTGATGGAATTCAGGGGAAGTTACTCCTGTTGGACTTTAATCCGTTTGGAGTTGTGACAGATGGTTTGATGTTTACATGGGATGAACTGACTGACAGTGATACAAACCTCAGGGGTACAGACAACGAAACACAGGTAAATATAGTGGATCAGACAAACACAGGTAAATATAGTGGATTATCAGACAAACACAGGTAAATATAGTGGATTATCAGACAATTAAACACAGGTAAATATAGTAGATTATCAGACAATGAAACACAGGTAAATATAGTGGATTATCAGACAATGAAACACAGGTAAATATAGTGGATTATCAGACAAACATAGGTAGATATAGTGGATTATCAGACAAACACAGGTAAATATAGTGGATTATCAGACAAACACGAGTAAATATAGTGGATTATCAGACAAACACGAGTAAATATAGTGGATTATCAGACAAACACAGGTAGATATAGTGGATTATCAGACAAACACAGGTAGATATAGTGGATTATCAGACAATGAAACACAGGTAAATATAGTGGATTATCAGACAATGAAACACAGGTAAATATAGTGGATTATCAGACAAACATAGGTAGATATAGTGGATTATCAGACAATTAAACACAGGTAAATATAGTGGATTATCAGACAAACATAGGTAGATATAGTGGATTATCAGACAATTAAACACAGGTAAGCTGTTAAATATGCTGGGATGATAGAAAACAGAAACACAGGAAATTGTTGTGAGTTAATCGTACTACATCATCAGATACTCACAGCTGATCTCGTGAGTAAAAGACCAGTAGAAGATGAGATCAGCTGTTGGTGTCCTGTGATGATCATACTAGAGAATACATGTAATTATGGTGCAAGGAAATGCAGGTTAGAAAATTATCCTTAACCTCCGTAAATGGATTAAAGCATTCTAACATTTCA
>NC_079170.1:39574106-39761606 GCF_947568905.1 Ostrea edulis
GGGAAAGTCATTGTTTTATACACTTCATCTTGAATTGATGTTCATCTTGTTTAGAATGTTTAATACAAGATCCCATTACTTGTTACAGAAAATTTGTTCTTGTCCAATGAATAGTGTACGTGACTTTTCATTATCAAAATTAATGAGGATTTTTTCATGATATAAATTACTTATCACACTGATGCAAACTGTTGGATCTGATAAATGTACGATTGTATCCTAGGTGAAAATGTGGTTTTAATGGTTTCCATGGGCATTAAATGTTGGTTGTAAAACCATTTAATACATAATATGTACATGTACATATACTCATGAACAGCTACATGTAGTTTGCATTTTCTCTTTGTGAATGAAAAAAAAAAAATACATTTCTCATCGCTTAATTTTCTGTTTCCCAACAATGATAACAACAAAATAAAAATCATTTCCTTGGACGATATTGACCCGCGTCCTCCATGTTCGTTTAAACAATGTGTTGTTATGCAATAAATTTGACACATTGAATATTATACATCACACCTCTAGAAACAACCCAGACTGGAAACCATGGGGTGGACTTCCGTGAATTCACTCTCATCTACCATGTTATAATGTATCCATGGCAAACCAAGACTGAGATTGGAATTTTAAAAATAATTAAATGTACTGTCAATCTGAAGTCTTGCATAAGTGATAATGATCTAGATGTGACTCTTATCAATAATCCAGTTATTCAGAATGCAATCCTTTGGTTTTTACTTTTACAAAACATATACACTGCACGTAAGGTTTCATCATTTTTCTATAGTACCAAATTTGTTATCATTGTTAGGAAACAGAAAATCAAGTGATGAGAAATGTACTTTTATTATTAATGAAGATTTTCTCCAAAATGGGGTGGTACTTCGGATGAGTCCGCAACAAGCCGAGGTCCCGTGTCACAGCAGGTGTGGCACGTTAAAGACCCCTCCCTGCTAACGGCCGTAAGCGCCGAACGTAGGCCTACATTTTGCAGCCCTTCACCGGCAATGGTGACGATAGGGGTGTTGAACAATATACAATCAATCAACCAGCTACGGTGCTAAGCATAGGTGAAAAGTAATGAACTGTGATCAGTTTCATAAAGAGCAAGACAAACACGGATCCCTGGACAAACCTGGGATGGGATTAGGTGTTCCGGATGAGTGGGCATCCCCTGGTATCTGGTCATACCAGCTCTGAGCCCTATTTCCTGATCGGTAAAGTTGTTTGTGGTTCCTTGCCTACTGCAGGTGACGTCTCAATGAGTGAAAACGTCAAACAAAGAAATTTAAAACAAGCATTTCTCAGAATCATGATGTAAAAATAATGTATCTGTTTTTATACATGAATGCAAGACTTTTCTCTGTGTGCAACTTCTCTCTCTCTCTCTCTCTCTCTCTCTCTCTCTCTCTCATTCTTGTGATAATTTGTTTTTTTTATCTATCTGTATATCTCTCTCATTATTATATTTGTTTTTCTCTCTGTCTTTCCGTATATCTTTCTCATTCTTGTAATGATTTGTTTTTATTTCATTATCCAGTCGTGATTGAATATCACCCGAAGATACAGGATATTTGAAGAAATAAAGGGTTTTAAAATTTCAAAATACTTTTATTGAAAACACATAATTCAATTCTATAAATATATTCCTATTGCATTGACCTGTCAGAAGAAAAAAAATATAAGAGATTATCGATATTGGAATAATTACCCAATTTTTTACACAATGAAATAAACGCACGTTTGGACAAAGACTCGTAATATTTTTTTTTTACACATTAAATGTATATCGATCAAAAATAGTTTTAAAAATTGAAGAAGACAATTGCTCAATCATCATCATTGACACAAGGATTCATTGGGTATCTGATTTGCATTAAAGTCCATAAACGTATGTCAAATAACAACATTTTAAACAAAAATCAGGGCAATATGAAAGATACTGATGAAATGTTATTTACAAAAGGGACACATCGAAAATGGAAAAACAAGTGCGCTACCGGTGGAATGTTTATCAATCCGTGGATCAAAGCTTTTTGATTTTGATCTGCTATCGCTATCAATATTCCTTTTAATGTGGATGCAATGAATTTCATCATATATATGTAAAACTTATACGGTACCAATTTTGATGCACCAGATGTGCATTTCGACAAATAATGTCTCTTCAGTGATGCTCAACCGAAATATAACTATGAAGTTTAGAGCTAAATATAGCCAAAACAGCGTGCCAAAAAAGTGGAGCCAAATTCGTCCAAGGATAAGAGCTATGCATGAGGGAGATAATCCTTAATTTTGAAATGAATTTCTAAATTTTATAACAGCAATTAAATATACATCCGTATTTTCAAGCTAGTAACGAAGTACTTAGCTACTGGGCTGTAGAGACCCTCGGGGACTAACAGTCCACCAGCAGAGGCCTCGACCCAGGGGTCATAATGTAAAACTTATACGGTACCAATTTTGATGCACCAGATGCCATATAATGTCTCTTCAGTATATATATATACATGTAGTCAAAACTTTCCAATGACATTACGTGCAGCTGGTGTGCTTGTATGGTCAGTCTGAAAGTACATGAACATGAAGCATGGGATAGTTTCACACCATAGGCCTGATTAACTTTCTGAACAAAATGGAAATACCCCATATTTGAAGTGATAGTACATGCGTAGAATAAGTTTAGGATACATGTCAAGTGTAGTCGGGGCTTCATGAAAACAATTATATGCAACATGTAGGTGTCACCAAGATATGTGACATACAGATGGGTGTAAATACGAACTTAAGACACGTGGTCAGTTGTTGAAGCTATTTAGGCGAAGACATGCATAGTCCAGCTAAAGGTCTATAGCTGAGAGGGAAGATGGATGACCACAGATGAACGGTAGATTTTTAAGGACAGACAGGGTTCTTGATTGTGCATAGTGTCTAATTTAACTCTGATATAGTTAGGGTGGTGCGGATTTAGCCCAAATGAGAGAAAATCAACGAAAGAAATGACCACCTCCTTAGAGCATGTTTTGTACACCAGCACCAGTATTGGAATGTAGTTTTGGGTCATAATTTATTAACTACACCGATATGAAATACAAGTATTGACATAACGGAAACATGATTTTTCGTTAGTCTGTCATAGTCTGATTTATGTATACCCCATACCCACATGTTTCAGATTTATGTATACCCCATACCCACATGTTTCAGAATTAACACAAAAAAACTATCCCCTCCCACCTGGATTATCATGTTTGGAAATGATGAATAGAGTCGGGTTCGTCCACCTAATCGTGGAAATGATGAATAGAGTCGGGTTCGTCCACCTAATCGTGTAAAACAGTTCTTCTGGATTTCTAGAAGACACAAGTTTGTTTACTTTTATATGGAATTCGATGTGTATTCATTCACAATTTATTCCCAAACCCAAAGAAATGATAAAAGGAATTTACGTAATTTTGATTGAAACAACTAGTTTCAATCCTTTGAAACTTCCATTTTATGTCGAAAAACAAAACTAATTTTTTTAAATGCATTACTAAAAGTTGTTCATGAATTTTGTACAGAGGCGTTGAGAGAGGTGTGAGTAGATGTGTAACGCGCCGTCTGGTGAGAGAATGGTAATGGCATCCATAGATCAATTCAGAACACCACTCTACGTTTAGTTCGCTCGGCCTATTCCGTTTAAGTCGGAAAAAAAAACTCGAATGTAATACGTCATCATATTGCACCTTACATCGGGTCACGGTGCACTCAGATAATCAACTGAACAAGGACTTATTCCCTAATACCTTTACAAATTTTATCTTTTTACACGTATACTGGTATTCCTATATTTAGTAGTCTACCTCGTATTTCTAGGTAAAAATTTGGTCGATCACTATTTCGAAGATAACCACCTTTTCTTTACATATGATACAACTTGGAACAATGAAGTATTAATCCCTTGTTGACGGATCACATCCTCCATATCTTAATCAGACAAATGGAGTAATCCGTAGTTAAAATCAATATCTAAACAAAGGACTAGCAATCCCCTGACAGCATTCAACCCAATGGCAGGATGTATTGGTAAATTAGATCGTTATAACGACCACGGGAATTGCAAAATGTTGACTTTAAACGAGACTGTTCAAACCCTTGTAATATCAACTTATTTGTAAGTTACGCTGTACCTGCCTCGATTGAAAAACTGATCATACGCAGAACAAGCTTTTGTGTATCGGTTGGGAGACATAAGCACCACACATACAAGTGATAATGGAATATTGTTTTGAAAAATATGAGAAGTAAACGATGGAGAAGCTGAAAGTGTCCCGTTTTTCATAAATTTGAGTTTTTAGTATGCCGTTAATATGTGTTCAATAAAATATCCAGGTGAAATGAAAGGTGAAGAAAACGAACAGTGATTAATCATAACCCCTTTAAGCAATGCAAAAATAGAGAGTTGGGCAAACGCAGACCCCTGGATATACTAGAGGTGGGATTAGGTGTCTAGGAGGAGTAAACATCCCCTGTCGACCAGTCACACCCGCCATGAGCCCTATATCTTGATCAGGTAAACGGAGTTATCCGTAGTCAAAATCAGTGTGCCAAGAACGGACTAACAATCAGGATGAAACAATAAGAAAAGAAAATCAGGTCAGCTACATGTAATAGAGACGCACAATTCAGATTGTTGGAAGGGGTCATTAAAGATGATGTCAATGAGGAACTCCAGCATCTTTTTAATACCAATTTCAGAGTACGTGCGTGTAGAATCAGCAGTGTTATAGATGACTGATCACAAGATAGGAATATTTCCATTTTCAATGAAGATGCATCTGTCTATGATGTCAAAAATCAGTCTTCATTTATCGTGAGGAATTGTCATGTAAAGTGTTAAAAAGTCATACGTTTTGATGTTGATTTGGGACAAATTTTTGTGATTTCAAATTTACCTAAAATTTATTGGAATTTTTTAGAACCCACAATGATTTGCACCATTTCGTATATATGCTGTGGCACAATACATTTGAAGTTTCTCCTTCTGCAGTTAATATTTTCAGGAGGAGGAAAGATAGGTCTTGGTAGGACATTTACTGGATCCAGCAATGTATATTCTGTTCGTAAGGGTTTTTGTGAAGATTTAGAATCCATTATAGGTATGGTAATTTTCAAATGCATATGGTTTTGTGTCTCAAGCGATTAGATATTGCTTCCTCAGCAAAAAATGGAAAAAGTATCTAGTGATCACTCATCCAAAAATTACTTTCTTAAACACCACACTGATTCTAAGCAAAGTTACTCTGAAGTTGAGATCAAAAATATGTTGGAGCTCCTCGCTGACAATATCTCCGTAGTCTTTTATGATCAGGTCTTTTAACAGTCTGTTGGAATACCTATGAGCACAAATTGTGCTAAAATACAATCTAAAGATCCCTCCCTGCTCAAAAGCCGTAAGCGACGAGCATATGCCTAAATTTTGCATCCCTTCACCGGCAATGGTGACATCTCCATATGAGTGAAGAATTCTCGAGATTGACGTTAAACAATATACACTCACTCAACTGATTCGGTATCCAAGACCTTGTTTTGCGTATGATCAATTTATGAATCGAGGTCGGCTGCTGTCAAACAAGTTGTTGCTACAGGGGTTTCAACAGTCTCGTTTAAAGTCAGCATTTCGCAAATTCTTTGGTCGTTATATTGTCTAGCTAGTTTGCCCATATAACCTGTCCTTGGGTCAAATGCTGTCTGACGTGTGTCATGCCGACTGTTAGGCTGTTCTTTGCACACTGATTTTGACTACGGATTACTTCGTTTACCAGATCAAGACATAGGACGAGTGTGACCGGTCGACAGGGGATGCTTACCCCTCCTAATTACCCGATCCCACCTCTGGTGCATCCAGGGGCCCGTGTTTGCCCAATTATTTATTTTTCATTCCTTGTGGGATTTTATTAGATTGATCACTGTTATCTTCGCCTTTCATATTCGAGAGCATGTTCTGCCAATGGTTAGTTTTGAATTCGATGCAGACCATTGGCAAATATGTTTATTATATATATATAAGTTTAAAAAGTTTCGTTTAAAGTTAACATTTTGGGAATTCTATGATCGCTACAGTATAATGATTTTTGCAAATACAGTCGGTCATTAGGTGGACTGCTGTCTGACATACTTCATACCAATTGTTAGGTCATTCTTTACACACTGATTTTGACATTGTATTGCTCTGTTTACCTGATCGCGGTATAGAGGAACGGTCAACAGGATTTGCTTATTTCTTCTAGCCACCTGATTTTAACTATATTGTGTCAATAGAAGCGTGTTTGTCCATCGTCGGAAACCCACGGTCGGTCGCTCTACGATTACTTAATCGATTACTTAATCGTCAAGCGACCGACCGTGAAGTTTCCGACGATGGTGTTTGTCGTACTCTCAATTTTCTAGTTACCTTTGAATAAGAGGGATATACAAACATAGTTAAATTAGGCACTGGAAGCAAGTTTCTAATAGATATTTTTTAACTTAAACTCCAAATAATGTTAAGAGATAAAAAAAAAAAAAAAAAAAAAAAAAAAAAAAAAACAAGTACTGTAATATTTAAGATATGGCAAATTAAATGGCTAACTTTGACGAAAAACAGTTTTAGTTTTTATCACATTTTCAGTTGTTATACATTTCAAAATATACAATGATGAAATTCTGTTAGAAACATTTGTATGTACATGTATATTATGACTAGCACTCATTTTCTTTCAACGGTTATGCAACTCTAAGGTATTGCAAATTACTGTTTCAGAGAAAGCCTAGAGCTAGTGTATAAAATTAATTGTTTTTGCTTTTTTGTTCTTATCAAGCCCTCTGCTCTGCAATAGATCATTATAGGAAAATTGATCAGAATGTCATCATTACAGGATGTACTGCACTATCCATCAAATACATTTTAAAAAAAGATTAGCTTGGTTCCATATTACAACCTAGCTGTGTACTTTTCAATATATTTTTGACAGAGTATATATTTGGAACGCGTTACATTGTTAAATCATTTGTTTCAGTCAACATAAACGATTAATCTCCGCCCAAGAGACATGAAAACCACATTTTGCTCGAAAATGGTTGAAGGGCAATCAGATTAGAATGATTATTGCTGTGTCAGTTACAGTTTAAAAACAGTTCATTGTTCATTGCCTGCAAGTCTTTTTATTTAGCGTATTTTTTTTAAAAATATTTTGTAGCATACTATGCGCAAGGGGGAATAAACAAGCTTCTTGTAAGGAAAGATACACACCGTTCTGACAAGGGCAGATAAACAAAGGAATATAACAAGGTTAGACATGGGAGCATAAAGATCTGATAAGGAGAAATAAAATAAGGGAGAACAAGGGGAAGTAAACTAAGGGAGAACAAGGGGAAGTAAACTAAGGGAGAACAAGGAAAAGTATACTAAGGGAGAACAAGGGGAAATAGATAAAACGTCTGTCAAGGGGAGTTAAACAAAGGTCTGAGAAGGGCATATAAGCTATGGTCTGTAAATGGAGATAAACAATTAGTCTTAAGTAAGAATGTGTGCTAAGCTAAATCATACGGTGATCAAATATGAAACTAATGTTTGGTAATGGTATAGTGTCATCAAAGGTATTCTTTGAATTCAAAACAATGAATTGCAGGTTTAGAATCGATAAACAGAGTATTAAAATGTTATCTTCGTTCTTTACATGAGCGTGATTTTATAGCTTTTGACATCAACACATGAGTTAAAAGATATTGGAAGGCACGTAAATCAAGCTATTGAATCCTATTTAGATACGAATATCCTTCTTTAATACTCTGTCATAATTACAGAGTGTATCTAATTCTATCTCCAGAATATTCTCCATCTTTTGTTATAGAAACTAATCATACAGAAATAATCCACCAGGAACGAAATTCCTTTCAGGCTAATATTTTTAATCTGTGTCAAGCATATAATCTACATAGCATGTTCATCAATCCACTGGATTCGCTGTTCCTTTAAGCGATTAAGTAATTGCAACTTGGACAAAAAATATCTAGTCCAGGAGTCTTATCGTTCATTATCGGGTGGATGAAGCACGCGACACTCCAGGGGATTATACCCCGAGTTTGGTGTTGATTGAAGGTTTTTCAATCAGATTGTTCGACTATTCATAAATCATATAGTCGTTCGGTCTTCATCAACAATTGACCAATTATCTATCACATCGTCGAGTTCTACAGTATGAAACATCATTAGATTTGCATCAAGACGGTGTTAATTTGATGACATTGGTTGATGACCCTTTCTCTAAGTACAAGTGACCCACAAACTAACAAGCAATCATAAAGGCTAGGATGTTGTTTGTGGTTTAACATGATCATTGCCAATTCATAGATAATTTCAAAATGGCTAGGGAATCACTTCCGGTGACAACCCGATAGGACAATTGCTGTACTGTGAATGGGTTACTCTATTTATTTTACATTCTTATTTAAATATACAATGTACATGTTATGTAGTTGGAAAATAATGCATGACAGTAAAACAAATAAATGCTTGCATACACAATTAGTTGAAATATTTCATTTTCAATATCATAATTTTAATCTAAATTTAAAACAAAGAGGGCTTGGTTGAATAAGATGGGTGAACGGTATATGACGTTGGTACTCTATCATGGCCGCATGTTCGAGTATCCTCCATTACTAAATCGAGGTCTCGCACTATTCTCATTCAGTTGTTTTATATTGCCCTCTCGATACCTATTGATATTTGTTCTGATATTTGTGTTTGTTTTACCATTTCTATACACATCGATATTGGTCCTAATTGTTGATTTATTTTTTTTGTTATTAAAGAGGTCCAAACCTGAGGTTTGTAGCAATGTCAATTCGATCAGAATTATATTATTTCATCATATATCGAAGGATGCTGAAAAAACAGAGAAATAGAGAGGATCATTGTGATTATTATTGAGCTATGTACAGTATGTTAAACATGGCCCTTATTATTGAGCTATGTACAGTATGTTAAACATGACCCTTATTATTGAGCTATGTACAGTATGTTAAACATGACCCTTATTATTGAGCTATGTACAGTGTGTTAAACATGACCGTTATTATTGAGCTATGTACAGTGTGTTAAACATGACCCTTATTATTGAGCTATGTACAGTGTGTTAAACATGACCCTTATTATTGAGCTATGTACAGTGTGTTAAACATGACCCTTGTTATTGAGCTATGTACAGTGTGTTAAACATGACCCTTATTATTGAGCTATGTACAGTGTGTTAAACATGACCCTTATTATTGAGCTATATACAGTGTGTTAAACATGACCCTTATTATTGAGCTATGTACAGTGTGTTAAACATGACCCTTGTTATTGAGCTATGTACAGTGTGTTAAACATGACCCTTTGTACTTAAAATTTACTTTTCTCTTATTTGTATACAATGTACTTGATTTGCTTTGTCCATTGGTAACATCAGTTAATCAGAACTGATTTTGTTCATTGATAATATCCACATGGACTGGAACACGAGGCTTTAGATATGTACAACTAGGCCTAACTCGTTCCTGTCCCAGTGTAAATATGTATTTTTTATCATAAAGTTATTACTTACTTATCCTCTTCGTGCCTATCAGCACATAATACCTCAACCAGCTGACGCCACAATTGCCTGTCTTGGGCTTTCTTTTCTACCCCCCCCCTCCAGGTCTTCCCTATATCTTTCATCTCCTGTTCTACCATCCTTCGCCATGTCTCTTCTGGGCGTCCTCTTTTTCTCTTTTCATCAGATGTCCATCTCAGTGCAATCTTAGTGATATTTTCTCCTCCTTTTCGTAGAACATGCCCAATCCAAAGCCACCTTCTTCTTTTAATCTCCATCTCCATGCAGCACTGTTTGGTCTTAAGATATAGATCTTTATTCGATATCTTTTTGGGCCAGTAGATTTTACAGATTTTTCAGAGGCAGGTGTTTTGGAATGAGGAGAGTTTTTCATGTCAATTTGTATTATTCTCTAGCATTCAGCCCCATAGAGTAACACAGTTTTCACGTTACTGTTGTATATTTTCAGTTTGGTGTTCATACTGATCGACCCACTTCTGCATATGGATTGCAGTTGGCAAAATGCGTTTCTCGCCTTGCTTATTCTGGCTTTGATGTCTTTCGCCGTCCCATTGTTGTTACTTAACAAACTGCCTAGATAGTTAAACTCCTCAACCTCTTCTATGATGTTATTTCCTATCTTGACTGGTTGAGCTGTATTACTGTTTACAGTCAATACTTTGGTCTTCTTTTCATTAATGTTCAGGCCTATATTTTTAGCAACTACGTTTAATTTCGTTGTTTTGTTCTGCATGCTGTTAACATTACTTGACAGAAGGCAGATGTCATCAGCAAAGGCCAAATCTTCTAAGAAGGAGTTCATGGTCCATCTAATGCCTGTATTTTCATTTCCTGTTGTTCTTATACACCAGCCTATTGCAGTGATGAATAGGAGAAGATATGATGCATCCTTGTCTTACTCCAGATGTCACCGGGAACCAATCTGACTGTTGACCGTTATGTAGTACACAGCATTCATAGTTGTTATAGAAAGCTTGTATTAAGATAACTATTTTTATGGTAATCCATATGCTCTTAGGATGGCCAACAGGCAGTCTCTTCTGATGCTATTGAAGGATTTTCGGAGTTTATAAAGTTGAGGATAAGTTTATTTTGACACTCAATACTTTGACCTATGATGTAACGGATAGTACAAATGTGGTCAATACATCTTCTGCCTGATCTAAACCCTGCCTGTTCTTTCCTTAGCAGTTCATCTGTTGCATCATTTATAAAGTTATTGATACTGAAAGAAAGTCAATGGGGTTTAGGAGTTCAGCATTGTTATATGTTATATATGTCATTGATATTGTAGAAAAAGTGCCAAAAATAAGTTGAAATAATCGCTAGTTTTTCTTTATCTAAAATCATTGAAATGTCACACACCAGAGGTTGAACCAGGTACCTAGGACGTGTAAGCATCCCCTGTTGACCGGTCACAACCGCTGCGAGTCCTAGATCTTGATCAGGCCTAGGAAAACAGACCTATCCGTAGTTATAATCAGTATGTAGAGGAGGGCCTAACAATATGGTGTAAAACACGTCAGGCAGCAAATTCGTTATAGGATGGTTAGCTTTAAACTATTGTGCAATCTTTAGTTTTGTTTCATTTGCGTATGAACATACCAACGACTTTAAAAATCCATTGAGAACAATAGAAGTTAAACTCACCCTAAATTAGAGGAGCAGCTATTCAATTACCGAATCAAGATCCAGAGGTCAAGTTAAACTCACCCTAAACCAGAGGAACAGCTCTTCAATTACAGAATCAAGACTCAGGGGTCAAGTTAAACTCACCCTAAACCAGAGGAACAGCTCTTCAATTACAGAATCAAGACTCAGAGGTCAAATCAAACTCACCCTAAACCAGAGGAACGGCTCTTCAATTACAGAATCAAGACTCAGAGGTCAAAAATCAAACTCACCCTAAACCAGAGGAACAGCTCTTCAATTACAGAATCAAGACTCAGGGGTCAAGTTAAACTCACCCTAAACCAGAGGAACAGCTCTTCAATTACAGAATCAAGACTCAGAGGTCAAGTTAAACTCACCCTAAACCAGAGGAACAGCTCTTCAATTACAGAATCAAGACTCAGAGGTCAAGTTAAACTCACCCTAAACCAGAGGAACAGCTCTTCAATTACAGAATCAAGACTCAGAGGTCAAGTTAAACTCACCCTAAACCAGAGGAACAGCTCTTCAATTACAGAATCAAGACTCAGGGGTCAAGTTAAACTCACCCTATACCAGAGGAACAGCTCTTCAATTACAGAATCAAGACTCAGAGGTCAAATCAAACTCACACTAAACCAGAGGAACAGCTCTTCAATTACAGAATAGGTTTCACGGTGTTCAACTGTATTTCGAAATTTCCGTGAGACTGTGACTCCTACTGTATCGTGTCCTTTACGTGGTGTGAATACACTCCCGATAATTACAACTAAACTGCACGTCAATGTTTAAATTTTACTCTGTCATCGTCGGCTACCCACGGACGCTTCTCGTCGATTCTGTCCACCATCTTTTAGGGAGTATGTGGACTCAAAACTGGTTTGCAGTGATGATATCATGTGCATTGTGAAGAATCTGCGCACCAGTTTTCTTTTGGGGGGGGGGGGGTGGGGGGGGGGGGGGGTATTCATGTTATATTATTCAATGTCTCACTAGAAAAAAGTCACTCGTGCAGAGACGCCACTTGCTTTAGGTGCGAATAAGATTGATTAAAAATAAACTTAAGTTTGCGGTAAACTTGCCGAAAATGATCAGTTTGGTTTGTAAAATATTGAGAAAGGGAGACTATGAGAGCCTGCGAATATTTCGCGAATCACTGCGGTTTTTCTTTCCAGATTTTCTATTATTTTTCAATTCATTAGCGGTATGTTTTGTTAGCATTGCGAATGATCATGAATACCTTTACAATTTTTTTTTCTCGAGCGCATGACTACACAGTACATGCGTGGCGAATTATTAAACAATAGTTCACTTTATCACTTGGACAAACTCTGCCAAGTTAATTTCTTCACCTTTTAAATTCATTTCGCACGTACACACATAATTTGATTGGTTGATTGGACTTAATCAACGTTATTTCTATCGTATAAACAGAATCAAGGCTTGCTATCACGATAGCCCATAAATAACGTTTCGGAAAGTTTAATTTCTCCTTTTCCATTTTGTTACCATGGCAATTTTCCTCCGCGTCATCCAAAATTTACGTTTTCTTCAGAATCGTTCATTAAATACGTTTTACTCAATCAATTATAAATATTGTAAATGAAAGTAATTGCTAGACATGTTATACTAAATAAAGGAAGTTAAGTCAGTTTTATCTTCTTATAAACCACTTTATAAAGCGTAAACTTCCTATCTTGTTTCATATATAAATTGGTTAGAAATTACTACAATTATCTTTCAATCAAACATTCTTCATCCTAGTAATGAGAGTACAGCGACGTCTCTCGTTGCTAGATTCTCTCCCCAACCCAACCTTTCCCTTTTGTGTTTGACCTTTTCCTTCTGTGTTTGACCTTCGCCTTCTTTGTTTAACCTTTGCCTTCTGTGTTTGACCTTTTCCCTCTGTGTTTAACCTTTTCCTTCTGTGTTTGACCTTTCCCTTCTGTGTTTGACCTTTTCCTTCTGTGTTTAACCTTTTCCTTCTGTGTTTGACCTTTTACTTCTGTGTCGTGTCGCTGTCTTCTTCCTTGTTCATTCAGTAGCAGTGCGGTGTAGAACACGACATTACAATTGTTGTCATGGCTGAACCATGTGAAAAAAGAGATGTTTTGTATCCTGTGGCCTTTCTTATCAGTACTATCTGGGGTGAATGTGGAATCGATACAAATTGGAAAGAGAAGTTTCGTGTTTGTAAATAGTTCTAAGAAATTTGCAAGTAGTTGAAAATTTTAGCAAGGTATTCACACTGTATTTTAATAAAAGATAACAAACCAATCAGTTCTTAGTCGCATTAGAAAACACATGTACCTGATAGATTGTGCAGTTTATGTTCTCCAAAAAGATTGCCATTTTTACTTCACTATGCCGCATATTCAAATCTTAGAGCAATCTTTTTACCAGCATTGGATTTGACCTCACCGCATTCAATATATCAGATTTAAGCAAAACCAAATTTCTCTTATTAAATTTCTCTAGACAAACCGCAAACCTCTTGTACTTAGCATATACTTACAGACAGCCTATTATAGTCGTATATACGAAAGACCATGCGTAATGTCAGCATATTTTAATGTTATAGTGTTAAACGTGACAGTTATAGGCCAGATATTTTCTATTATATGTGTATTTGTCATGTTGTGAATGTATATAACACATGTCTCTATGATAAACCATTTACTTACTTACTTACTTGTAGGCGCTGTCTTCTAAACTGTGTGACATTACCTTTCTGCTTAATCCGAGGAGCATCGCCCATGATACTGATTTCGTCATGGAGATTGTCATATTACCTAGTTTATATTGCATCCCGCATTTACTTTCAAAAGCATTACTCCAATAGATTTTCATACAGTACAATATTGCTTTGAAAAATACTTATCTTCTTTTTATTTCTTGATTATGAGGAATGCGAAATATTGGTTATAGTTTGTTGAAGACAAAGGCTATTGTTTAAATCACTTCATTTATTGCCTGTGGTACTAGACACAGGTGTGGCTGACAATTGATTAGATAAAGAAATCAATGGAGTTTCCTCCTTGTTCATTATTTTGTCTACATAAGTGCAAATTTGAAAATGGACACGGAGTGTAGCATCAATTCAACATGTATGTAGAAAGACGCACGTTACAAAGTCAACTGTTTCATAAACGTCGCTGGGAAATCACGGGACCACGGCTTAGTATGAGAATAGGATTTATTAAACTACTGACAGATTATCCAGGCAACTAGTGATTATTTTACCTGCGGAAGTACCTTAACACATGACTGGTGGATTTTAATTTCTTGACCTTTTTGACAAGTTATTTTCGTTCGAACGACATTATAAAGAAAGCTCACCTGTGCAATTGTTCAGTGTCAACATTGGAAATAAATCATGTAAATTACATCCAGCTGAGACGATATTTGAAATTGTGGGAAATATAGAATCGGGAGTTGAGAAGGTGACGAGGGAAACATGGATTTTAACGTTTTCTTCCTATCTGGGATAAAATTTCACTTTTTAGTAATTCTCAATCTTCTTGTGCTCGGAAGCTGCCCATCTCTCGCTATACATACCAACATAACCAGGTATGTCCACAAACTTATAAACTGTATTTAAACATTCTATTGGTACACACTTTTATCAGCATTTTGTCCGAACAGCTTTAAGATGTCAATGCAATTACGAAAAACTAACTAGTTAGTGAAATGACATATTTCAGATGACAGTATTTTCACATTCTATTAAGAAAAACTTTATCAATGTACAGCTAAAGTCAAGTTTACATTCAGCATGGAATATTGAAATATATGATAATTCTGGTCATCTAAATGACTCGTGTAATTTTCCTGAATTTTCATAGATAACATTTATTTCAGAAAAGATATATTGAATACGATGCTAGACGGATATGAAGCATGGATAGCACCCAGCTATGACAGTGGTAAGTTCAATGACGAGCGACTGTCTCCAGTAATAATATAACTTTTAACTGTGTAATTTAGGAAAGTTTATATTTAAAACCCAAAGCGTCAAGAATGACTCTAGTATGTAAAACCTTCCTTGCATTGTCATTCGCCACACTTAAAAATATTTAAAAGTTTTAAAATCAAGGTGGGTTATAGTGACAAACAAGTCGATGTTACAAGGGTTTCAACAGCATTTCGCAAATTCTATGATCTTTACGATGATCTAAGTTGCAGATACTACCTGTTATCAGGTCGTATAATTAGGAAAATTTACATAACATTTAATCCGCAAGCAATCAATACGATGTAGGTATCTACATACATTGGTTTACTAGAGTATTGATATTTTATGTAACCGGTCTGTTTAATGAGTAAAATTCAATGATTTGAGGATTTTAATGGCATCGAGTTATGACATTTTTTTTAGGGAAAAAAAATCTCTTCAAACTCTTATTAGAATGTAAAGTTAGAATAAGAGGCTTTTGTAGAATAAAATCGGTAAATGAAAAAAGATAGAGGGAAAATGATTTGAAATCCTGACAACCAGTGAAAACTGATACAACTGTAATTGTCAATAGACGTTGATATTAAACTGGCAGTATTTGACAAATGTGCTTTAAAACATATGATTGGAAAATTTCCCTTTCATTGCAATTTGAATAGGAAATAGCTTAAAATTACCACAATTTAAAAGTAACATTTAGTAAATTGTCGTGTATCTCTGGGATGATTCTTTTAGAAATCAAGTGTCAGAAAAAGTACATGAATTGAAACTTTTCAGCCTCAGTATATATAGATTCTTTTTCTTTGGGAGTATGAGATTCGAATCCCAGATCAAAGTTGACATAACTGCATATGCAATTAAATTTGAGGAATAAGTCAAAACATGAAAAGTCATATTTAACGGCAGAGATAGTTAACGACAAACGAACAGGTCAACTTTTTAACAAACGTGCGGACACCAGCTTCTCCATTTTTGTAGCAATTTTCCATTATCCCCTGCATATGGTGTTTACGTCTTTTAACTTCTTCGATACGCAATAGCATGTTTAATCTATGATCAATTTTTAAATTTAGAGAGACTGCTGACAAATGCTTGCAAGTTGATGCTGTGGGAGTTTCAACAGTATTTTTAAAATCACCTTTTCGAAAATTATATGGCGGTTATAGTGATCTAATTTGCAAATACAACCTATCTTTGGGTTAAATTCTGTCTTTCGTATTCATGTCAATTCATAGGTCCTTCTTTACATACTGATTTTGACTACGGATTACCCCGTTTACTTGTACAAGATTTAGGGATTACGGTGGGTGTGATCGGTAACAGGGGATGCTTACTCCTCCTAGGCACCTGATCCCACCTCTGGTGTTTCCAGGGATCTGTGTTTGCCCTACTCTGAATTTTGTATTCCTTTTGGGATTCATCAAATTGATCAATGTTCGTTATCTTCACTTTTTCACAAATAGTATCTACAGATGAACGCGCAAAAAACAAAACAAAAAAAACCCACCAACAGACCAATGGAGGAAAAAATACTCCACATGTTTCATGCATCTAACAAGTACAAATGACTTTATATTAGCATATAAAAAACAACGCCAATAGCTTACTGCATAAAGTTTCTTTTATGTACTTTAAAGCGGGAATATGTATGTAATGTAATGTTCGCGAAGTCTTTGTGGATCATTACAGGGATACATGGATTGATTTGCAGTCTTGGTAATATGAAACACGCTTAATATATTAAAGTAAGTGATGATATCCATAATCTTCCATAATGCCAAGAACTTTCAATCACGTTAGCTAATGAACACCCCAGACATATTTCAATTCTTACTGAATCAGCTTGATCTACAATGCAACATAATAGCTGCATATCTAAACCAGAGTATCATATTTGCGCAATGTGTAATTCCGAATGAGACATTAGACTTGTATTTGTGTGTTATTCCACGTCGCCATGGAGAATTGTAACTCGCATAAAAAGTCCACTAAGTATAGGCCGTGCTTATTCGTTGATTTACGTACTATTAATAATTTTTACTTTTCATAGACGTCACCAAATGAAGTGCATCAAATCGTGGCGCTCAAGACCGTTACGGTGAGGGTTGTCTATCGTGTCAACGTCTTCCGCGACATGACACATACATGTATATGTACCTTCGCTTGTAAGGTCAAATCCGAATGATCCGTGACTCTCAATTCTACTGCTGGGTGCTTGGGGAAGGAAGATGCACAATACGTAAAGAATATTACATGCTAAAATCCATATCATATGACATATCAGTCCAAATGGTCCCATATCATATGACATATCAGTCCAAGTGGTCCCATATCATATCTCATATCAGTCCAAGTGGTCCCATATCATATGACATATCAGTCCAAGCGGTCCCATATCATATCTCATATCAGTCCAAGCGGTCCCATATCATATGTCATATCGATCCCAGTGGTCCCATATCATATGTCATATCAGTCCCAGTGGTCCCATAGCAGGTCATATCAGTCTAAGAGGTCCCATATCATATGTCATATCAGTCCCAGTGGTACCATATTATAGGTCATATCAGTCCCAGTGGTCCCATATTATAGGTCATATCAGTCAAAGAGGTCCCATATCATAGGTCATATCAGTCCTAGTGGTCCCATAACAGCCCGTTAATAAACGTCTTAGGTTTGACAAGGCGTTGAGATCGAGAATCGAACTCGGGACATCTCAATGACAATGATGAAAATGATGACAATGACAATGATGACAATGACCATAATGACAAAGAGGATAATGACAATGATGAAAATGACAATGGTGACAATTTGACAATGATAATTGTAAAGCGAGTGTCTTATCCTACCGCGTAAAGTAAATCGCCAGAAGGCTATTTGAACGCAGTCAAATATACACACTTTTATTGAGTTTCTGTACATGTTTGCTGCAGTTTATTTTCTTTAATCTGCAAACGTTGACTTTGATAACGAGGGCTTTTCGCACAAAAACAAACCTTGTTGCTTTGTTGTGTATAAAAAAGATTTTCAATGCCTATATTTGGCAAATACAAATACAGGTGATTTTAACGAGTTATGTCTACATGATCCGGGCGTCAGTACTTTTCTAAGTCACATATCACGGAGGACTTAAACAATTATCGCCAGACTTCATTTGCTTATCAAGTAAATTCCCTGGCCATCTAACTGAAAAGAAGATTTAAAAGTACACTGCCAAACGTCTTCTGTAATAAAATGTCGGTAGTTTTAAATGCTGCTTGTCCTCGATCTGATCAGGTGATTTTCTTCTTTTTTTTAAATTCGATTATTCATATGGAAAACAATAAACAACTTTAATCTATTTTTGATCTTTAAAAAAAAAGAAATTCATCACTGTTGGCAGTATGTTGTCATGTAGAACTTTATTAATATACATGTTATAAGAGGTGTTTCTTTCTTCTTTTGTTTATATTCAGTTTCAAATCACCCATACAGAGTAAGGAGCGGTGATATTGCACTGGGTTTCACTTGGGGAGGTGTAATTAAACCGAAGACCATGGCATCTGTTGAGAAATTTATTACTTCTCTAATTGCTCATTTTGATTTTCTGGGGATCAAAGAGACCATACACCATCCTGCCAATTTTAAATATGCAGAATAAAAAGAATGAAAATGTCACAAAACATGGTGCTGATTTTAAATCAAAATTGTTATTTGAAAAATCTTTTTTTTTTCTTTCTAACATTAATTACTTGTGTGTTTGCTATATAAGTGTCGTATCGTAATATTTTGAAAGACGATATCTATATTGTATATATGCATACGACATTTTAATTGGAGACGTGACTTAGTTTTGTTAAAGATCACGGTGCAGCGAGTGGAAGATGACCAATAGGGAATAGGCACAGTTCTTTTCTTTTACTAAAACTTCGCTTTGTGAATGTATGAAGCCATTTGAAAGTCCCAGAATAAACTCTTGAGAAAGAATTCATTTTCTACGTTGACACGGTAGAACGACTACTAACAGAAGTATGAGAAAATTGACAAGACCGATATCATTCTGCATTCATGTGTATAGTTTTAGCTGGGGTGTAGGGAATTATGAAGATGGTTGAAATTATATTGATTTTAAGATTATTTTGTTATTTTATCTCACAGTAACTCTGGGATACACAGGTTAGTATACGGTTCTTAATTAGACGGCATCTTAGATAGCTTAAAACTAATTTTGATGCATAAGAATTCAATAATGATTGAATATCAGAATCGCCACAAAAATTCACTGTATCACCTCTAAATCACTTTAATCGTGATAGTGAAATACGTGTCCAACACTTATACAATGATTATTTCGTGTCTCTTTATTTCCTACCACGTTGTTGAAGGCTATGTAGAACTACAGATTATCCAAGACAAATGATACCCACAATCACTGCTCCGCTGTTTGATTTTATCTAATTTTAATTCTTTATTTGATTTTAATGAAATCCGCTGGAGGTGGTACCCGCGCAGCGTGTGTATGTGAACATTGATTTTTTTACACTGTGTTATACGTGTATTTATGTCAATGTGTCTACATTTTGGAACTTGATATTGTTGACGAATTAATATCGCATATTACGATTATGTAAATTCTTTTTATACATCTTTTTGCCTTACTGTAATGCTTCAACTCCTTTAACTTTTTCCCTAATTAGTACATTTTATAAATCATCCATAGATATAATGTCACTTTTAGATGATATTTAGATTGTAACAAACACTAGTGTTGATTTCATATTTACATGTACCTATAAGTACATATGTAATATTTGTTAGGTGTGCAATAGGACACATAGTATGCGCCCATCTATTTCATATATACGTTTGCATTACACACTTCATGCTACACGTAGGAATTTTTCTTTGCAATATACGATGTAGCAAATAGAAATATTTTTGAGACGTCATATCTTATTTTGCCTTTGCACGATTAAGAGCACTCGTAGTTTTCACATAAATTCCAAACCATCGGTCAAATGGTCATATACTATGAGCTGTAGCTGTATTTGGTCAATTGGTCAGTTGATGCCCGTATACGTTATTGATATTTTCGGAAGAAAATGAAAGCTTTAATAATCGATGAATAATGTAAAACGGTTGCTGATTTTTTTTTCTTGGGAGGGGGGGGGGGGGACTTTGACCTACATAGATCTACATGTACACAGTCACTTGGTACCCGCATGGTATATACTGTATGTATGTATATAATGTTTGTTCCAGATACTTAATCAATATCATGCGAACGAGTTTTGCATCTATAATTCACAAAAAGAATAACACTTTTGTGATTAATAAAATAGCGACCACTATGAAAGTATGCTTGAATTTATTGGATAATGATTCTGGCGGGATTTCCTAATCACACCTTGATGGATGAAACATCTTGGTACATAAAAAATTCATTGAGTAAAATAATTTCTGAGATCGATTAGGGATCTTAGCAAACAACAAAGGGAGCGAGAGCTCTCGCACTTTAGATTCAATTTAACTTCCTTGTCGTGGTGAACGTTTCCCCCATTGCTTTTCCAGGTGAATCATCCCCCCCCCCCCCCCCAAACTTCGTACCTGCGAATCATGCATTTATTTCTTTATTTAGGTAAGCCTATTGTTGATATCGTGCAACTGTACGTCCTCAGCATCGATTCCATTCGAGACACCAACATGGTAAGTGAATACAATTCAGGAGACCGAACTCGTAATTAAGGTTAACAATCTAAGCCATGAAGTAATGGAATTAAGGTTAACAATCACAGTAATTGTAGTGTCAGTACAGTATGACATTTTAGAGAGGTTTCGAGGTGGTTGCCTCTCTGTAAAGTTGTTCTGAACTTGCCGACTCGATCTAAACTTCCAGCAGCAGACATTGTACGATAGATTCATGTGTCCCCCTTCTTCAACCATTTGATTTAATCCATTGTTTTGGAAATTGAACACTTTAAAAAATGCATTCATCACAAATGCTGGTTTCATTTACTAGCATAGACAAATGATGGGCTAATTTAAGCAATATTTTATTTACAGAATATATGGGATTGGACAGCAGGCCCAGCCTATTTTATCCCTCTCCCTACATCGAAGTCGAAATAGAAGTAGAAACGCAAAATAAGTAGATATATAGACAATGGCGGATTTAAGAGGGGTGCACCCCCCCCCCCTCACTAAAATTTTCAAGTTTAAGGTAAATCGTGGTATCTTGTTTAGAAAAATGTACTAAACGATAAAAGAAGCAATGATTTCTTCCTCTCCCGGAAAAAAAATCTTTTGATTTCTTGAATTGCTTTATTGGGAGAATTTAATGTTTTCCGGAAACCCTCAAAATTTGCGTCATTTTATTTTAATTTCATCTTATTAAATTGATAGAAAATAGTACAAATGACGAATAGAAGACATATTTTAAGCCCTATAAAATCTGTAAAATCCAATAATTCCCGGGGGCTTCACCCCCTGGGCCCCCACCAGACCCCCTGCCTCATAAAGTGGCACCCCCCCCCCCCCCATAACCACAATTCCTGGATTCGCCCCTGATAGATATACATATACACATGCCTACATATACATACATGTACATGCACATGCATACATAAACACATATTCGAATATGTGTACATGTATATATACACGTATACATATTCACATATACGTATAATCATATGAGTTCTATACAATGTTTCCAAAATTTTCTTGATAATTTCACATTGCAAGACACATGACACAGACTGAAAGATTTGTGACTCGACAAAAACAATTAGACAATGCATGCTGGGCACATTTTGCATTCATTTAGAGTCAATGATATGAATATTGAAAGTTTGCTTGTAACACAATATTTGAAGAAGAGATTACGTTGTGAAAACCTCAACATCTGGACCATGGTCGTCCATGCAGGTCACGCTATTTATTCAAGAAATTTGTTACTTGCAAAATTGTGACCCAGTTTGAGAAATAAACGATTCTACCATACTTTATTTCGATAATAAAGCCTCAGTTTGTAAATCATTCGCAATAATGGAACGAAAAAATATTGTAATGTTCATCGAGCAATTGTTTTTATAGCCACCATGATTGTCAATTTATCCCTTTATTAGTTTCCTGTCTTTCATATCGCCCTGACGTACCTAAGTGTCTGTTCATGATATTCTAATGAATCACCATTCTTTTTGACACAGTGCTGAATAACCAACAAGTTTTTATTATTGGGTTCACGAAGGCTTCCGATTTACAGAGTGTATATCATATAATTACAATATTTTGGACGTCTTACTGATTGGATGTAGCTTATGAAGTTCAATATTCCATTAAAAAACGGAAATCATTTGAACTATTGTAAAGAATAGTTTTAAAAGGTAGAGATACAGTTCTTTAGTAGGTTTTTTTTTTTATTGACATGATCCCTTCATGGTTTTTTGTCTTCAAATTGGAAAATTTACAATGAATAGCTGACTAGTATATTATGAAAATCCGAAATATCAATAGAACAAATATCCATGAAATTTAGCGAATACTGGCTAGACATACAAATGTCGGTATTGTTGTGTAATACCTGTGACATATACAAGGGTCTAGACGTTCTAGTTTTAGAACGACGATATTTGTCAGAGTGGAATAGAGAAAGACGATGTAATGCGCATTTACCTTAACAATGTATGTTCTAGAAGATGAATTCTCTAGAAGTTTACTTTAATATAAATACAATGTAAAGTTTGTGGTAACAAGCACTCTACGCGATTACATTCGGGTTTAACATTTGGGGGATCTTTATTGTAGTTTTTGTATGATACAGTCCACTCCACTTATATTGAAGTCGGTTATATTGAAATATATGTTATATTGAAGTTAAAATAAATCCCCCAGTAGCAATATTTGTGTAGTTCAGCATTGGTTATATTGAACTTTGGATATAATGAACAATTCAGGTCGGTCCCCTGGATTTCATTATATCCGGAGTAGACTGTATATACATGTAAGATTGAATAATGTTCTTCATCGTCACTTTTACAGTATTATTTAAGTAAAGTTTACTCGTACATACTTAAAGAAACACACCGGTCAACAGGGGATGCTTACTCCTCCTATGCACCTGATCCCACCTCTGGTGTGTCCAGGGGTCCGTGTTTGCACAACTATCTACATGTATTTTGTATTGCTTGTAGGAGTTATGAGATTGATCACTGTTCGTTATCTTCACCTTGCACAGGGAACACATTATATCCCTCTGTTGTAAGAACATGTTTAGTCGTAGTGCTTCCACGAAGTTTTAATGTAAACAATGTTTTAGAATCCACTAATAAAATCTTTCAACAAAGAATGAGTAGCTCTTGATTAACTTATACTGTGAAGGCAGACTAATATGCAGTGAATCGGGTGATCAAACCTTTGAATCAAGGGAGTGCTTATTGTCAACGTGCTGTCGTCTGATGCAACGTAGAATATTAATTTCGATGCAAATTCATTATAAATCACCCAATGATATATTGTTTTCATATTGTTCGTATATTGCTTTAATGGACGCTGTGCTGTATGCATTTTCCTTCTTCTAATAATTTTCGAGCGACATTCTGTCTCGACTTCGTTAAAGCCAGATGTATGCATCCATTAAGGCAGTGTATATATCTTTTGAAATTGAAAATGAAATATTTTTCTAGGATTATACGATGTCCTTTTACTTTCGTCAACGATGGATTGATTCACGCCTGACATACAACGAATCCTATGGAGTGGATGTCATCGAGCTTGACACGAAAATAATGGAGCGGATCTGGGTCCCAGATATCTACTTTGTTAATGAGAAACAAGCAACAATGCACAAGGTCACGGTGCCTAATAAAATGATGTACTTGTATCCTAATGGACTGGTTCTTTATAGTACGAGGTATGTGTAACAACTCACATGTAACACAGACACTTGATTCAAAGAAATGGTTAGCTTTTTATTGGGCATTTTTACAATACATGGCTTTTTTTTTATCAGAACTAGTTGAACCCCCGCGTAAGTGCGGAGAATCACAAATAATATTGCATATAGAGGAAAAACGTTTTGGAATGCACATTTGAATTGTTGCGCACATATATTGAATGAACGATATCTTTAATTTAAATAAATTTAAGAACAATTCATGAATAACTGCGTGTATTAGTTCTGTTATATTCATTGATATCACATACAGTAGATAAAACGTGATTATCAGGAAGTCGCTTAAAGCTGCAAATTTAAATGTTCCTTATGTAACATTTGAACTTTACGAATGCAATTGTAACCCGTCATGCCGAATATTTGACCAAAGACAAGATGAACGGTCTTTCATAATTTCAAAATTTGAAATTCAGTATTGCGAATGTGTATATAATGGTAGTGTTTGTCCAGTGCGACAATCTAAGGGCAAAATTATGAATACACATCGTTTCTTCTCGTCAAACGTAATAATCAATTAAAACATAATGCACTATATGAATGACAAACAAAACACTGTTATATTGTAAACAGTTGCCTGATTTCTTGGACATTATCAGGTCATTACCTAGTTTCAGTAAAATGTTTTAACTTTAAAGTTATAAGGCGCAAACTTCATAGATCAGTCCTGGTCGGACCATTCGATATCTGACATTCATGTATTGGACAGTTTTTGATTTATTACTTACTTTCAAGATCTGTGTCATCACAAAACATGTCCAACCAAAATAAAAACCTTTTTCTCTTTATGCTTATCAGTAACTGTTAATAAATTATTACAAAAAGTCGTAACAGTGACTTCTATAACCAAGGAAAATAAATTAAAAACATAAAAAATTTCAGATGTATGGAGCGCCAAATTAAGATAAACTCAAATGATTGAAGATATCTTCAATTATTTGAAGATATCATCAATTCATTTGATGCGCGCAACAATTTAATTAAAGATCTCTTCAAATAATTAATGATATCTTCAATTCTGAATTATTGCGCGCATTAATCGAATTGATGATAGCATTAATTCTTCAGCTGAATTGATGCGCACTTTAATTGAATAGTAAATGATCTCTTCAAATGAATTAATGATATCAACAATTGAATTGATATGCGCTACAATTCAATGGAAGAGAGCAATAATTGATACATGTATAATGCACGCATTAAATCAATTGATGAGAGCAATAATTAATTTAATTAATGCGCACATTAATTAAATTATTGCTCTCTTCAATTGAATTAATGACATTTTTAATTCATTTGAAGAGATTAATAATTCTTTTAGAGAGAGCAGCTATATAATTAAAGATATCTTCAATTCAACATGTCCACAATTGAATTAATGATCTCTTTAATTGAATTGTTGCTCTCTTCAAAAGAATTATTGCACGCATTAATTCCTCGAAAAAGAAATGGGTTTAATGAATACTCCCTCCTTCCTGCTCATTTTCACGAAGTCCTCCGATGCGTTTCGAATAATTTAATCTGCTCTCATGGCAGAAAGAACCGCCATCTTACCACAGAATCGCTCTGGTAAATGCATATACTTTCCTTTTATTGATAAATCTTCCTGTTGTAAAAGACTTTATGGTCTATTTACACCCCAGTTAGATCGATTATATTGTTACGGTATCATTTATTTATCTTTCTCAAAAATAAAAGTAAAAAAGTATGAGAGAGAGAGAGAGAGAGAGAGAGAGAGAGAGAGAGAGAGAGAGAAAGAGAGAGAGAGAGAGAGAGAGAGATTTTCAAATCAGAAAGGAAAACTTTACGAAATGTTATATGTAAAAATTGATCTGAAATTGTTCGAGTTCCGAAAGGACTTTCTGGGGAGCGGTTAGTGCGGTTAGATTATTTGAATTAAAGAGATCATCAAATTATTTATACCGAGCTCTAAATTAATCATTGCGAGCAATATTTCTACGAAATTGATGTTATCATCAATTGAATTGAAGAGAGCAATAATTGAATTAATGCGCGCATCAAATCTATTATTGCTCTCATTAATTCAATTGATGCGCGCATCAATTGAATTGAAGAGAGCAATGATTGAATTGAAGCGCGCATTAATTCATTTGATGAGAGCAATAATTGATTTAATGCGCGAATTAATTCAATTGAAGAGAGCAATAACTGAATTGATGATATCTTTAAATGATTGAAGATATCTTCAATTACATGTATTTGAGTTTATGTTAAATTGGCGCTCCTTACAGATGAATATCATATTTCAATATTTATCGATGTGTCAGATCGTTGGTATCGGGTGGGCGGTGTTCTTCGTTGAAATTCTTCATAAAATGATAAATATGGGCCTAGTCGAATGTATATTTTAGTTTATCTAACACTGAACACCTACACAATTTTATGCTGATCATGTTGTAAACCAATCACAACTTCTCGGCTTGCCGGAAAGGTCCGATAATGTACGATTGATTGTAGACCTGAGAAACATCTATAGTGATGTAATGCTTTGTTCTTGGCGCTTCGTTCTGGAAATTTCCATAAGGCTGATTTAAAACTCAAATTACGGATTGAAAAAGCATACAGGCATATTTCATTAAACTGGCTAAGATCCACCAAAGTGTGTCCGCCACTGTACTCTCATTTTTGTTATTTCAAGGTAGTTTATCGAAAATGAAAGTAGGTTTTCAATTAAATCAAGTAAGATTCTATTATACCTTCACATATGGAACAATATTAAAGGTGCAAGCAGTAACTCTGATGCAAGCGTTTTGGGGATTATTGGCAAAAATTGTTAATTTATATAAGTGAAGATTGGGCGGTACATGTAAGTATAAGTGCATGGAGACCATATAATATACCAGAAGTCATTCTCGTGTTTCTTCGCAAATGACAGATGGGCAGTTATACCTACTGTCTTCTCATTTAAAATGCGTTGCTTGTCGTAAGAGGCGACTAAATGGGGCGGTCCTTCGGATGAGACTGCGAAAACCGAGGTCCTGTGTCAAAACAGGTGTGGTATAACAAAGATCCCTCCCTGCTCAAAGTCCGTAAGCGCTGAGCATGGGCCTAAATGCACCCCTTCGCCGACAATGGTGACGTCTTCATATGAGTGAAAAATTCTCAAGAGGAACGTTAAGCAATATAAAATAAATCAATCAAAAGGTCTTGGTGTTCGTTCTAAATAATACATTGTTTATTCGAGGAGATTTTAGTTATTTGCAGACCTTATGAAGTGAATACTAACTTCTGGTACATCAAGCAAAATTTCATTTTGTCTATCTAATTCTACTATGCCAAATTCCCCAGTGAATGTATTCGTGTTGAAATACTAGAGTTATTTGAAATCTGATTTCGTGTAATCCATTACACTGGGCGCTCAAGAGAAACATGATAATCTAAAACATGTCAATGTGACGGCAATAGATTGCAACAAAACTCATCCTCAGATATTGGTAACCGTAATCAACACTTTTCACGCCCATTGCCATACTGGCAACCACGTATTGTACACACAATGTTCATCCTCCAAGGCATTCTAAGTCACGTGATATAACAGATCAATGAAAGGTGAAGATAACGAACAGTGATCAATCTCATAACTCCTATAACAAATTTTAAGAAAACCCAAGCGTTACATATTCGTTATACATTCCATACCAGTGTCTTTGTGTATTTCAGTCGCATTCATTTTCAAAACATTTATTAATCAAATAGCTACATGTATATATTCTTTTTAGAATAACCGGTGTGTTTTCGTGCATGATGAACCTTAAAAAGTACCCGCTAGATCGCCAGATATGCAGTCTTCGACTCGAAAGCTGTAAGTTAAATCAGTCTTAAAAAGTCGTTACAACACTGACCCTATAATCGTAACTAAGTGGCATTTAATAATCCTCTTCAAGGCTATAAAATGCAAGTACATAAACTATTCCTTGTTCAATTTCTAGACCACATATAACACAAATGTCGATTTTTTGTCAAATTACTCTGCATCATGCATCCGATGGTTTTTTACCAATTTTCCTTTATATGTATTTTTTGTATATTTTCACTTCCAGATGCACATAGCGCCAAAAATATCGTTGTTCGTTGGAAGACGCCCGCAGTAGAATTCTCCCCTACACTCCTACTGCCACAGTTTGAAATAGAAAATAACCATGCTGCAATTTGTGACACCTTGTATATGGGAAGTGAGTAGAACGTGTATGCAAACATTTATACCTAATTATGTAGAGCTCAAACTGTAGAACAGACACGATAAGCTGAAATATATGTAAAGGTTTAGTTTTAAACATCGCAATGTTCATGATAAGTTAAATTATCAATGTCATTATTTTCTCAATTATCTAGACAAACACATGTTCAATTTCTGAACTTTCTTCTGAACATTACTTTGCATATAATATTACATAATTTCTTGAAGTTAAATCATTCTTGTTATGCAGTTTAGATTCATACATTTATAACGTGTAGTGGATGTGTATTTAAAACATCCGATGTTTTACTCTCCTAACCTATCATCTAATAGTGATTTTCTCTATTTTAGTAAACTACTCGTGTGTTTTACTCTCCTAACCTATCACTTATTAGTGATTTTCTCTATTTCAGTAAACTACTCGTGTGTTTTACTCTCCTAACCTATCATTTAATAGTAATTTTCTCTATTTCAGTAAACTACTCGTGTGTTTTATTCTCCTAACCTATCATTTAATAGTGATTTTCTCTATTTCAGTAAACTACTCGTGTGTTTTACTCTCGTAATCTATCATCTAATAGTGATTTTCTCTATTTCAGTAAACTACTCGTGTGTTTTACTCTCCTAACCTATCACTTAATAGTGATTTTCTCTATTTCAGTAAACTACTCGTGTGGTTTACTCTCCTAACCTATCATTTAATAGTAATTTTCTCTATTTCAGTAAACTACTCGTGTGTTTTACTCTCCTAATCTATCATTTAATAGTGGTGTTCTCAATTTCAGTAAACTACTCGTGTGTTTTACTCTCCTAACCTATCATTTAATAGTGGTGTTCTCAATTTCAGTAAACTACTCGTGTGTTTTCCTCTTCTAACCTATCATTTAATAATGATTTTCTCTATTTCAGTAAACTACTCGTGTGTTTTACTCTCCTTACCTATCACTTAATAGTGGTGTTCTCAATTTCAGTAAACTACTCGTGTGTTTTACTCTCCTAACCTATCATTTAATAGTGATTTTCTCTATTTCAGTAAACTACTCGTGTGTTTTACTCTCCTAACCTATCATTTAATAGTGATTTTCTCTATTTCAGTAAACTACTCGTGTGTTTTACTCTCCTAACCTATCATTTAATAGTGATTTTCTCTATTTCAGTAAACTACTCGTGTGTTTTACTCTCCTTACCTATCACTTAATAGTGATTTTCTCTATTTCAGTAAACTACTCGTGTGTTTTACTCTCCTAATCTATCATCTAATAGTGATTTTCTCTATTTCAGTAAACTACTCGTGTGTTTTACTCTCCTTACCTATCACTTAATAGTGATTTTCTCTATTTCAGTAAACTACTCGTGCGTTTTACTGGATATCCACTTAAAACGTAACCACGGCTATTACATTACTCAGATTTACGTTCCCAGCGCCTTAGTAGTCGTTCTCTCCTGGGTAAACTTCTGGTTAACCGTGGACGCCGTGCCCGCTAGAATTTCCCTGGGGCTCCTCACCGTGCTCACGATGACAACACAAAGCACATCTTTTTTCTCCAATCTACAAAAAGTGTCCTACATTAAAGCTTTAGATGTCTGGTTGGCTGTGTGTATGCTATTTGTGTTTTCGGCGTTACTCGAATTCGCCTATGTGAACGTGACTTATCGTGTGACGAATAGAAGAAAATCTATACAAGATCTTCCAATGTTTTTACATAGAAACGGAGATTGTCAACCCGAATCTGTATTTTCTGTGATTCGAAATAGAGATGTAAGTATCATGTTTTACATGTATGTAGAAACAGATAGTGTCAAACTGAATATCCGTATTCTCCCATGGTTCAGAATAAAGAGGTATATATGTAAGTATTATGTTGATACACAGATAACGCTCTAACCTCTTGGCCACTGCGGTGTTAAAAAACTTCGAGGTGGATGACGATAAAAACAGAGTTATATAGAGTTATTTGAAATGGAAGTTTTGAGCAAAAATTTGTTTCATTCCTTGTGTTTTTATTAGGGGGTTGTATTGTATATATACTCATATCATTATTATTACAGGCAAAATTACCAGTCCCTGTGCTTTATACAATAACACGATCAGCTTGGAATAAAGTTCTTATTTTCGTGCATGTTGCAGGATAACTTCCTCGGTCTCAAAATATTGTTTGCAATATAAATTCTCGGCTTTTATTTTTCAAAACAACGTTTCTCGACATCGGAGATTACATCCTGCAACATCCACGAAAACGCGTATTTTATTATTCAAACATACTACTAAAGTTTCTAGAGTTATATAAATCAGTCAACAAAGTACGGAAATACAATATTTAAATGAAATTGGATCCTCCGCACTCCCGTGGTTTGATACGTCAGCGACATATGAAAATATGGGAGCGTGAAGGATCTAATTTTCAGGTATTCAATGTATAACGATCATATTTTATATCTAGCAAATGGGTGGTGGTATTTTCGTAATTATGGTATCATTTTAAAGGGTTCGTGAAATACAAATAATCCACCATAGGCATTTTCAAAATTTTGTTTCCTGCTTGATTTATTTATATATGACATAGCAATTTACAGATCAAGTTCGAATTTTGTCTCGGTTTGTTGATTTTTACTTAGTTATGGCCCTTGGACTTTGAAAAATAGCATGAATTATCAGTTTTCCAGACTTTTTGTTTTTTGTGCTTGCTGATATTCATTTGATATTTGGTACGTTACTTTGCCTTAACAAGTTACAGATCAAGTTCGAATTTTGTTTTGGTCCGTTGATTGTTCATTTAGTTATGGCCCTTGGACTAAGAAAAATAGCATGAAATATCAGTTTTCCGGACTTCTTTTGGTGTGCTTGCTGATATTCATTTGATATTTGGTATATTGCTTTGCCATAACAAGTTACAGATCAAGTTTGAATTTCGTCTCTGTCCATGACTTTTTCATTACGTTATGGCCCTTGGACTTAGAAAAATAGCATGAATTGTTAGTTTACATCCAAGTTTCTTATTTCTGTAGATAAAAGTACTATACTTGTTGAAACTTCTAACATGGTAATATCACATTGTAGCTAAATTTTTCATGATCATCTATTTTTCACAGTTTATTGACTTGGTTAAAGACCTAAACCTAATTATAAATTTGTATTTTTTCCTGGTCTAGTCTCTACTTAATTAGTAGTTGATTTCCAACCATTCCTATTCTGGTTCCCCAATTTTCCCTTTGACCATAACCTACATAATGAACTTTGAATATCGTTTTGGTACAGTAATTTTTGCAATCGGTAGGGGACTATGTATTGCCATGCAATACTCTCAGAATGCTTGTTTTGAATTTTGATTTAAATCCTTCAAAAATTTTCATTATCCTTTCGTTATACATTGAATACCTTAATTATATTGCTGGATATAGTATTTGCAGTCTGTTTTCTCTACCAGAAAGTTTTACTCACTATAAGACATGGGTATTTGTTGACGGGATTATCGAATTTTCAAATTTAGATTTAACATTGAAATAGACTTGTGTTGTAAAGTATACGATTTAGAAATGTACCTTTATGTTTTTGATATAATGCCTTTATCTATAATGAAATTAAACAGAATCTTTTCAAATGTAATCCTTCACTTCTAGACATTTAAGGATATTTTTACCTGATTAAACAGGTTACTTAAGATTAATGCTAAAAGTACACGTCAATGATATTACAGAATATTATTGTGACGTGTAGTCTTCTTTCGAGGATTAGAAGGTTCGTGTCTTGTTAATCTTATTATTTATTTTCTAAATGTAAGGTGAAGATAGCGAACAGTGATCAATGCAAGGCAAAGATAACGAATAGTGATCAATCTCATAACTCATATAAACAATACAAAATAGATAGTTGGGCAAACAAGGACCCCTGGACACACCAGAGATGAGATAAGATGCCTAGGGGGAGTAAGCATCCCCTGTTGACCGGTTACATCCGCCATGAGCCCTATATCCTGATCAGGTAAATGGAGTTATCCGCAGTCAAAATCAGTGTGCCAAGAAGGGCTTAACAATCGGTATGAAACACATCAGACAGCATTTGACCCAATGATGGGTTGTATTGACGAACTAGATCGTTATAACGACCATAGAATTTGCGAAATGCTGACTTCAATCGAGACTGTTGAAACCCCTGTACTCACAACTCCTACAAGCATTACAAAATAGAGCGTAAACACGGCCCCTGGATATACCAGAGGTGGGATCCGGTCCCTAGTATAATGCATTCATGAAACTCGTGTAATGATTTTTAAAATAACATGTGCCAAAAATAATCCTCTTTCTTACTTCCAGACATGACTAATCGATCAGATCAGTAATCGATCACTAATCAATAGTAATAGAACACTCGTCGATTGATTACATTTGTTAATCGACGACCAATCGATCAAAATCCCCTATGAGTTATATTTTGATCGATTTCTGATTGATTATCTGTAAAATCAAAGAACAAAAGTTTATGTATGATTTTCGACATTGTTATTGTAACTGGTGAGTAAGCATCCCCTGTTGACCGGTTACATCCGCCGTGAGCCCTATATCCTGATCAGGTAAATGGAGTTATCCACAGTCAAAATCAGTGTGCCAAGAAGGGCTTAACAATCGGTATGAAACACATCAGACAGCATTTGACCCAATGATGGGTTGTATTGACGAACTAGATCGAACTAGATTGTATCCATTTTGAATTGTAAATCTGAATTTCACAAACTTTTACAGCATTACAATTAGGTTATATATCCGAGTCTTTTAGATATGTTGTGAAATTGGTACTACCCTATGTGTAAATGATAAGTAGTTTCATTGAGAAAAAGTGTTGTTGTTTGATTTTACAGATAAAATTGATTTATCCTACTATTTCTGAACGTAATTGATAAATCATTGGAATACATTACATTCTATGCGGTAAATTGAGAACTCATTTTACTGATAATCAAAACAAATTTCGCTTTCGTTCTCATCATGTTTGAAAAAAAGTTTGTAACAAGTTTGTATCCATTTTATTTTCCAGACAAAACAACATCAAACTCAAAGTATGACAGACAGGCACAAGAGAACGGGCCTGTTTGGGAGTCTTTATTCCAAAGATCGGGAAAAAGCTCGTAATATTGACCGGATAGCAAGGATAGCGTTTCCAGTTGCTTTTATGGTATTCAATATCGCCTACTGGTGTGTATACATGTTATGGGAACCTACTGAGGAACCAGGATAGCCGAGACGAGGATTTTATTTTATGTAGTTCTATCAATTTGTGGATTTTAATTTTGAATAAATAATTAATTTATTCAAAGCTTTAGATGCAGGGACGGAAGTGGCATGTGTAAAGGGTTTTATGTCGACTTCATAAACCTGATTTGTTGACATTGATAGTGATGGAAATCAACATTTACTATCGCAGAAAGAAAACAGTCAGATAAGAACAGACCAGTATATAGAGCGAAAGAGAAATTAAAATCTAGTTCAATACTAGCATTTATACAGAGCGAAACAGAAAGTACAACTTATAGTTCAAAACTAGAATTTCGTACTACCCATAATCCTCTCCGTCTCCGCACACAGAGATACTGCCATACACCGCATAACACATACTAATTTGGGATAATGGACGTCCGCAATTTCAACGCGACCTAATTACAAAGCGCATTAAGCGCGCACTTATCATCAGAGGTTCCACTTGATAAAAAGCATAGCGTTTCATAAATGAATTGAATTTCGAAAGTATAGGGGGGGGGGAGACTTCAATAAAGCATTGAAATAAATGTTATAAAAGTTTTCTTATACTTTCCTTCGGATGAGATCGCAAAAACAGCAGGTGTGGCACGATGACGACCCCCCCCCCCTGCTCAAACGCCGTAAACGCAGAGCATGGTTCTAAATTCGCAGCTCTTCACCGGCAGTGGTGACGTCTCCATATGGTGAAAAATTCTCAAGAGGGACGCTAAACAATCTAAAATCAATCAATCAATTCAAGAAAAAAGAATAAACATGACGTCTCCACATGAGTGAAAAATCCTCGAGAGGAACGTTAAGCAACATACTATCAATCAATAAAGAAAGAAAAAATGGATTCAGACACAACACTTGCGAAACAAAGATGGAGAATAAATGATGAATTAAAGTCGGAAAAAATCGCTGCATTTAGTGCCTTCGTAGACGCAAGAGATATTGTGTGCCTAGCAACAATTGGCTTAACGTTAATGCATTAATATTCGCTGGTACTCGGTTTACTTCGGAGTTACCTGTATCGAAACCCAGCTCGTTAATTCCCATGATTCTCCGAAAGGTTTACGTCTGTGACAAAATTGACATACGACAGCTTTGCTGATTATTCAGACGACGATATTGAAAACCTTACGAACGTCATAGGCAGTCAGTAGTAACACAAATGGCTTAGCGGATTTTGGTGCAATAAGTCAAGAGAAAATTATAGATCCACCATGACCGAGATCTTTCTTCTTCTTTTTTACGACAGAGCACCATAAAAGCTATCGTCACAAACCACGTCGATTGTCTCCGTTCACACTACGTCATAGCCGTGGTGGTATGATTAAGAAAACCCTCCATCTTATCAATATTTATGTTCATATATTAACCAATCGAGGAACTCCTGTGATTTTTGGACGAATAAAAAACATCCGAAAACACATTCGGAGATCACCGCGTGGGTAGCGCAATAACCCGAGTATCGTTCTGTTAAAGAATCATATATAAATACATATTACAGCTTGAACTCTCCGATTGTATATAATGAATTGTTTCGTAGGTGCTAAAAGATCATTATTTCCAATCCTCTAGCATTAACCTTTTTTATATCTATATTGTTAAAAGACTTGACAATATATCTATTTGATGTAATAATTGATTTGTGTTGTATATAATGTATTGAAACCAACAAACAAATGAGTTTACATTAAATTATAAATGCAAAATTAAGAGTGGGGCAAACACGGACCTCTGGACATACCAAAAGTGGGATCTAGGAGGAGTAAGTATCCTCTGTTGACCGTCACACCCACTGTGAACCCTGTATGTTGATCAAATGAAGTAATCCGTGGTCAAAATGTCTGCAAGAATGCCCTCAATTGGTATAAAACATGTCCGACAGCATTTTACCCAATGATAGGTTGTGTTGGTAAATTAGATCGTTATAACGACCATAACATTTGCGAATTGCTGACGTAAAACGAAATTGTTGGAACACCTGTAACTTCAACTTATTTTTCAGTAGCCTACTTCGATTTAAAAACTGAAACAAAACAAGTTCTTGTGCATCGAATCAGGTGAGAGATATAAACACTATGTGGAGATGGTAATGGAATATTGCTACATAAATATGGGAAGTTGAAAATGAAGAAGCTGAAGTAATCTTGTTTTTCATAAAGTTTGGTTGTTAGTTTACCGTTAACATTTATGTTCAATAAATTATCTAAGTATAAAGCAGATATAATGTTTTACTTTATTACGAGTTCACTGGGATATATCGAATCGACATGTGAATGAAAATGATTATTGTTGATAGATAAAACGTTGTCGATATACATGTATCTAAATGTCGAGCTGAAGGCCATAGCAAGAGATCTTTGCTTCTCATGTAGAAGGTTTGCAATGAATTCTGCCTCGCAAGAACATAAACACAGGTCAGCTAATAAAGGAGCACAATTCGTGTCCACGGGAATACCAACAGACTGTTGGAAGACCTGATCACCGAAGACTATGAAGATATTGTCAATGAGGAACTCCAACATCTTTTTAAAATCAACTTCGGAGTACTTATACGTAGAATCAGAGGGGTGTCTATCAAAGTAAATTTTTGCATGACTGATCACAATATATCAACATTTCTTTTCTTTTCCATTTTTATTGAGGAAGCAAATTTATAATGTCAAAAAATCCAGTATTTAATTTATCCTGAGGAATGGTCGTGTGAAATGCTAAATAATCATACATTTCGATGTTCTTGATTTCAAATTATTAAAAGTTCAATAGAATTTTTTAGAATCCACATTTGATTTACACCACTTCTGGCATATGTCGAGGCGCAATACATTTAAAGCTTCTCCTTCACAACTGTTGATATTTTCATGAGGAGCAAAGATAGGGACTTGATAGAACGTTTTCTGGATCCAGCAATGTACATCTTTGTAAGGGTCTTTATGAAGTTTAGGAATACAGAATATATGTAGGTACGGTAACTCATATCAATCCATCCCATTGACTGGTATATTGAATGTGTCTAAAACTGAAGCATGGTTTTGAAGAATTTCATCTTTTGAAAGGGCAGTTGGAGTATAACTAGGATTAACAAATGTGGAATTAATGCCAAGATCGTTTAAAATACCGTTGCGATTGTGAGCCTTACAAACAAAGACAATGTTGTTACAAGCTTTGTCAACTGGAACCAAAACATATTCCTCATGTAGCTTTATCTAATTCTTTCATCACTTCTGGTGTACTCGTAAGCACATTTTAAGCGCTAAAAACTCAATAACAAGCACTATAACCCTAGTTTTATGCCCCCTTCAAAGAAGAGAGACATATTGCTTTGCACCTGTAGGTAGGTCGGTTGACCACATGTCGTCCGCTCAATATCTTGAAAACCATTTACTTGATCGTAGTGATATTTCATATGTGGGTTGGTTATGAGTAGAAAAGGACCCCAATTGTTTTTCAGATCAAAAGGTCAAGGGTCAATCCACTTATGGGATAGGAAGATACTGTCCGCTCAATATCTTGAGAACCTTTTCCTTGACAGACATTAAACTTGGTACACTGATACATTGTGAGGAGTAGATGACCCCTATTGATTTGAGGTCAAAGGTCAAGGGTAAAACTGGAAGGAGAAGGGTAACCCCTATTCAATTTGAGGTCACATGGTCAAAGGTCAAACTGGACATAAGAATATACTGTCCTCTCAATATCTTGAGAACCATTTGCCTTACAGACATCAAACTTGGTATACTGGTATATCTTCAAGAGAAGATGACCCTACTGATTTTGAGGTCACGTGGTCAAAGGTCAAGGGTCAAACTTGACATAGAAATATACTGTCCGCTCAATATCTTGAGAACCCTTTGCTTGACAGACATCAAACTTGGTACACTGGTACATCTGCAGGAGAAGATGACCCCTGTTGATTTTGAGGTCACATGGTCAAAGGTCAATTGTCAAACTGGACATAGGAAGATACTGTCATATCGATATCTTGAGAACCCTTTGCTTGACAGACATCAAACTTGGTACACTGGTACATATTACGGTGGGGGTGATCGCTACTGATTTGCAGGTCATGTGATCAAAGGTCAAGGGTTAAACTGGACATATTAATATATTGTCTCCTATATTTTAAGAATTGTTTGCTCGATTAACACCAAACTTGATACACTGGTACAGCATAAGGATTAGATGACCCCTGTTGATTTTAGATCATATGGTGAATCCACTCTTGACATTGGAATACATTGTCTGCTCAATGTATTTTGAATTGGTGATACTAATATCAATTAAATGATGCATGTGTATAACCCTTTTCAATTTCGCACCAAGGGTGGCATATATGTTTTACAAACATCTTTTGTTCTTTTTAATTTCATTATTCTCTTTCAATGTAGAAATAAAAAATAATGTGCTTCCAAAACATACTGCAAAATTAAGGTACGAATCTCTTTAACATGCATCTTTCTATCTATCCACATGCATGTACATTGTATATGTATATACAATTAAGTTCGGAGTTTATTAAACGATGATTTATTACAGATTTACATGTAAAGTTAATTTGTACGAGGCTTTCAGTGGAACAAAAGAATAAAGTACACTGTTTTTGCATGCAATATTAGGTGTTAGAATGAATTGTAATATCAATCTGCGCTTTGGTAAATTCAATATTTTCGCCAATTTGATACTTCCAATCTTGTCATACTAAATTCTTTATCTGCAATATAACTCCAGCTGACAATGTTGTATTTTGTGAGTTCTAATATTGCATTTTATGGCAGAATAATGATGAATTTGAGAACTATTGCTTGTATTTTACAGAAATAGAAATCTAATTTGGTATTTACGCGGCGTGCATTTTACTTTGAAAAGCTTACGCAACTTGAGAGAATTTAATTGAATTCGTTTAAAGATGGTCAAAGCCATTTGAATAGAAAAATAGAAATGAGGTTAAAGAAAAAGATTTTTAGTAGTGTACTATGAAGTCATTATTGGTATTTCATAGTCCAGCATTGATTAGTTTAAACTGTACACATGTAGTTATTTCAGTAAAGAATAACATGATTGTATATATACATCATTTACAATGATGAGATTGAAAAACAAGCACACGTGTATACATGCATCATGGAATGCTCGGATTGAAAAACAAGAATCTATATGCATACCCTTTCATCATTAAAAATTACCGATCACGTTTTACAAGAAATAAAAGAAAACAAGAACTGAAAAATAGAAAAAAAAGTTTTAACTAAAGTTACTTTAAAGTTTTCTCATTGAATGCCAATTTCTAATGTTTTCATCGAATGCCAATTTCTGTTGTTTTCATCGAATGCCAATTTCTGATGTTGTCATCGAATGCCATATTCTGGTGTTTTAAAAGTTCACCAGAGTTAACGTTCTTTATGAAATAAAATGCATACCATGCCTAGAGTTACCGCTCTTCATGAAGTGCAATGTAAAGTGTTGCAGTTCATACCCATATGCATTTTCAAACATGAAATTTATTTCTTTAAATGTCATTACAAACACCGTCAGTAATATTTTGTGGAATGACATTGTTGGGATTACATTTTTCAGTATATAATTTTTTTTATCTATTTATTTGGCACGATCTTTACGTTATAAGATCGTGAACATTTCTTTATTTTGTCTTTTTCGAATTGTCCCACCACTCTTGAAATAAATCTCATTTCGTTTCGTTCGCTAGGATATCTATAATATTTTGACTACAACTCGTCAAACAAGAGAGAATTGATATATATCCACACTCCTAACCCTCCCTCTGACGCGTTTGTATCGAGGGAAAGATCACTTAGCAACAAATATTTTTAACAAAATCGCTTCTAACAAATGACACTACCATGTAGCCAATGCTATTTTGTATGTGTTTATTTTCTGCAACAATTTTATCAGGAAATATTCGTTTCATATTGTTTTTCTCCATATACCAACGATATCACATTTATCCTTCATACCAGTCAACGGTCTGTCACTTTTATTATACGCATGTTTTGTTTTACAACAGCCATCTATTTCACACAGTGTGTTATTAAAATCACCCAACACAATAAATTTTCCTAATGGAGAAATCCTTTCTGGTGGAGTTTGAAAACATGATTATCTCTATTTCACGTTCTTTTGAATATAAATATCCATAGCATCAAACTATGCAAAAAACCTGCCATCTTTTTCTAATAACATGAAAGATAACGAACAGTGATGAATCTCGTAAATCCCAAATAGAATAAAAAATGAGATGAGATCAGGGCATGTCAAACGTTTGATCTCATACCATGTTTCATTAAAAAGGCTTATCATTACGATAAATATCTCCATCCCAAAAATGTGTGTAATTGTCAAAAAAATCGTTTTTCTCGTTTGTTTGTTTCTTGTATAATCTCATATCACACAAACAAGTACAATTCTATTTTGATATTCTGACCATTGTTATGTTTAGGAGAAAAAGAAATTCAATTTGCTATCCATTTCTTTTCCTTTGTAATATTCCTTTCTTTGCCTTTCTTCTTCCGATTTGTCTCTCCATTAATTGACCGCAGCAAATGATTTCGTTTCTGATTTTGGGTTGTCTCTCTTTGCCGAGGTTCAACTTTGGTATTTGTATTCATTTCGCCTTCAATTAAGGTAGCTATTGATAGCTAGCCCCAAAAAAACCGCTCATTGAATTTTTTTCAATTTTATTTATTATAACATTTTGACTTTATTCTACAACATATCAAAAAATCAACAAAAGTAATCAGGTTAATTTTCGAGGAAAGCGAGATTGAAATTCCCTCTTTTACAGCCCCAAAAGGCAAAAAATGCCAAAATTGAGCAAATTAACACAGAAGCCAATAAAATTTTTATTGACACCAGAAATATTGTTTGTCATATATAGTTGTGTATATTAAACACAAACAGATAAAAAGTCAACATTCAAAATGCATCTAAGGAAAACATTGGGATGATTCGACTTGGCAATTGGCCAAATTTACCCTAAATATGGCGTTTATCAAATACTATCAGGCATACATTTTCTGACAACAACAAAATTCTGCTCATAAAATTTCTGATTTTATTTCATTTTTACAATAAGTCAAGTAGTATCTAAAATATTGAATAGAAAAAAATATACCAAATGAGGTTTAATCTGAAACTATGTCAGATTTTGTAACCCTACCCCCTCCCTTCTAAAAATGAATTTTAAAAGATACAGTCAGCAGAGATAAACTATTGACCTTAAATGATTAAGCATTCCCAAATTACCACATTAAGCATTCAAACTCGCAATACTAGAAGTTTCTATGAGCCATTTAAGAATGATATATATTGTGTGCCATTGCAGTTGACCTTTTCGCACTCACAATGATTGCCTAAATATTTAGTTATTTTTCATACAATTTCTTGTAATAACTGGACCAAATCTATTACCTATACACATTTTTTTATAGAAATTTATATCACTATACAGTATAATACACCAAATATGTTTAAATAACCATTTCATATTTCAATAAATAATTAATATCAATGGAAAGAGACCCATGGACTGCCCATGGATCACTACATTTAAGTCCATCTGAGTCATCTTGCCCTCACAGATAGGTGTGTCTTTCATAAGTTTAAGATTTCTAATTGTACTTTCACAAAGAACCAAAAACTCACTATTGGATAATTGAGAATGCATGTACATGTATATTGCATTAACTAACTGTAGTTTTCCCCCAGGTGAAGGTCTATGTTCACTGTATGTATAAGGGGGAGGGGGGGGGGGTGAATTAGTTCCATTATGAAACATTTCTAAAAATTTGATATACATTAATGTATCAATGATGTATGTTTCAACTAAATTTTGAATTACAAGGAAAATTCAAACACATTGATTGAAGTTATAAAATTGATATTCTATCATGTGCACATTTTTTACTAATATATCTAAGAAAGAATAATCAACATTGAAATTTCCTTAACATCTATGCAATATTATTGTCTTTCAAAAGACATGTACATGTAATACACAAGTACATGTACTTGTTTTCCCTTAAATTCACAATTTAGTTTAAAGTATGTTGTACAACATCCACTGCTCTGAGCTCATATAAGTGAATTAATGTTTTTCATCCAAGTCCCAAATTTTGCAGTAGTTCTTTAATCTTTGAACTGGATCAAACATTTTTAAATTTGTGGAGTTGTGGGGTCCAGGGGATATGTCATCATCACTGTAAATGGAGTACCTGTTCAAAATATAGATAAATATATTTAGATATAGCAAAAAAGATGAATATCTGATATACTCAGAATTGTCTTTACAAATGTTTATCAAAAGAAAATATAGTATCTTATTAATTTTGAGCGCATTCGGTATATTTTTCCTCGTATGTGCATTTCCACATCCGTTTCTCCGATCTATATTTATTTTCATATTCTCGTTTTCCCTCTTTTATCCTTGTATTTACCTATCTGAATAGAATTTCTCACTACCGTAATTTTGTTGCATGACGTAGTATTTCAGTATTCATGTTCTCTCATCCGATTCGAACACTCCCACCTGTGGTTCCCATTCACAGCATTGTTTTATTTTTAACATGATATAAATAGCAAGATCGGTAAAGTTGGCTATTAGTAACCAGCTACTAGTAACTGGCTACTTAAAAAGAGAAAAGTTGGCTACTAGTAGCCAGCTACTTGAACCAGGAAAAGTTAGCTACTCGTAGCCAGCTACTACAAAATATAAAGTTATAATTACTGATAGCCAGCTGCCAGATAAAGGTTAATGAGTTTGAAAATTATTAGCTATCAGATTTATTTCTAAAGAGGACGAGGAGTCTAATGACACTCCACTTCATATGGATAGTTGTAAATTAGTGAGGTATCTAACACAAACACAGAGTTCTTTAAGATATTTATGAAAAACTTGAAATTTCAGGTTATCAGGAATCAAAAGATATAAGTAGCTGACTTCCTTAAGCGTGATATCTCAAAATTGATGTTATATCAAGATACCTAATATCAGATCTTGTCATATGTGCATTGGTAAATTAATCAAATATCTAAAACAAAGACGGAGGTCGTTAAAATATTTTCTAAAAGCTTGAATTTTCTGGTTACCTGCAATGCAAAGGTATAAGTAGCTGACTTCCTTAATGGTGATATCTGAAAATTGATGGCTGATAAAGATATCTAATACCACTCCTTTTGACATGAATATTGGTAAATTAATGAGATATCTAATACAAACATAACGTGCCTTAAGATATTTGCGAAAAACTTGAAATTTCAGGTTACCTGCCATCAAAAGGTATAAGAAGTTGACTTCCTTAATGGTGATATCTGAAAACTGATGGCTGATGAAGATATCTAATACCACTCCTCTTCGCATGAATATTGGTAAATTAATGAGATATCTGATACAAACATAGAATGATATCTGAAAATGCATGACATATTGCGATACCCAATATCACTACTCGCCTTACGTATCGTTGTAAGTTAGTTAAATGTATAATATAAACACAGAGTTCCTTAGGGTATTCACACAGATCTTGAAATTTCATTGTATCGATAATCAAAACGTAAAAGTAGTTGATTTCTCGTGTTTTCATTCATTCATAAGTATACAGAATTATATGCATTTTGTCTTCCTTATGCTTATAGAAATTAATTGTAATAGTTCGTTCGCTGAAGTATTGCGATAATTAGCCACAATACGGACTTAAATCTAAGCCGCGATTTCAAAAAGCCTAGTTAATTTAGATACAATATGTAGGTAGTCACGTGGTACAGTGACGTCATATGCGACCTTCGTCTATCAACTTGTAAAAGTAGTGTTAGATATTTTTAAAAACTCGGGTTTTAAGGGCCTAATTTATTTACCATGGATAACATTTATTTCGATGTTGACAAATTTCCCGAGTCTTATATCTTTTAGCCACCAGTGCATACAAATAGCGACCCAAGTAGCGAGAAAAGCGAGTATGAAATCTGCATAAATTTGCGAGTAAATAATGTTTACATGCCGGGATCACTGTCTAAACAATATTTGGTAATGCCATTTCTGTAAACAACTGTAATTAGCGTTGTTGCTTTTCTAAGATAAACAGTGCAATTATTATTAAATTTATTTTTGGAGAAGTTAGAAGGACCTAAATTATTGACAACTAGGCCTATATTTCGAAAAAAAATAAATAATAATAATAAAAATGATCAAACTTTATATTGTGAAAATCACAATACTTTTAAATTATTTTATTCAAGCAATTTTATTAATCATTATTTTTTGTTATCTACACGTTGTTACTTAGGAAGTGGGAGCGCGGCGTGCTGTTGTTGTAAACACGTACGCGTTTCTTAACAAAAATGAAAGCATTATAATTTAAAGTTGGGAAATATCATATTTTATTATTTATAATTGAAAGTTCAATTATCTTTTATCTTTAGATTTCTGGTTGGTAGACACTGCTAGCAAAGTTCTGACTATATGTTGTTACAAGGTGAAGGTCAGTTTGGTGCGAGTGTGTATTGAATTTGAGAGCAGAACGGAAATCATATGTCGTAGGCCTACATGTAACAGTGCGTAGCTTCAATAGAACCATTTTGTCGCAGATTATCTACGTCATTGTCTAAGTGCTTGTTTAAAAAAATACAGGAACAAATTCTACTGGTTTTTTTATGGCAAAGTCGTTGTGCCGACAAAAAATATCCACGTCTTGTCCCTCATACCTTCCTTCGAAAATTGATAAAAAAAAACAAAAAAAAACACACAGTCCAAATCCTCTTTACTGACAGCAAGTACACCCTTAAACGGCACATTTTAACACCCAATGCAGTGTTATTTACAAGCCGTTAATGTGATAATTGTTTGTTTGTCAATTAAATATCTAATCTGTTTATGAAATGGCTAACAACTGTTTTCAACAAACCTCCGCCAGAGTTCGTTTGCTCACAAACCAAACTCTTCCACTTAGGCATTATGGGATAGCGATTTCTTAGGCAGCGTATACTGTGTGACGTCACTGTAGAATGACGAAAAAACAAACGTCAAACGTAAACAACTTTCAAAACAAGAACGTAAACATCAAGTTCATTACTTAACACAATAACTTGAACAGAGTCTCCCTACTTTTTATTGATCTTTGATCATTTTATGTTTAAAATAAAATCCATACTTTTAATGTCATTATCTTTAAACTTTTAACTACGAACTACTTCTTTGATATTATTTACCTGCGTGATAATCGCGGACTCACAATATACAAATCTTTATTATATACTTTCAATTTCATCTCTTCTCTTTTCTTTAAAAGTTTGGGGCATATATTTATAGGTTATAGACTTTGTATGGGAAAATATGACGACCGAGTTTTTTGGCGCGTAGGCGAGGTCCGTCCGCGACAAAAAACGAGGTCGTCATATTTTCCCATACAAAGTCTATAACCTTTCTATTATATACTTTCAATTTCATTTAGAAACTAACAATAATTTATTTTTAACAATTTCTTTATTGGTTTAACTGAGTAAAAGATGGAAAACACGAAAAATTTGAAAATTAATGACGTAGTAATTTGCTTGTGTATTGATTGTGACGTAATGTTTGCGGGCCGGAATGTTTCCGGGCATATATCCAATCTCTACTCAGAGTTGTCGTTCCTTGCTCTCAGTGTAAGGAACGATAACTCTTGGTAGAGATTGGCATACATCGTGTGTTATTATATACTTTCAATTTCATCTCTTCTTTTTTCTTTAAAAGTTTGCGGGCATATATCACACGATATATGCCCGGAAACTTTCCGGCCCGCAAACATTACGTCACAATCAAATTTCTACGCCGTTAATTTTCAAATTTTTCGTGTTTTTTATCTTTTACTCAGTTAAACCGATAAAGTTATTGTTAAAAATAAAATTATTGTTAGTTTCTAAATGAAATTGAAAGTATATAATAAAAAGGTTATACACTTTGTATGGGAAATATGACGACCTCGTTTTTTGTCGCGAACGGACCTCGCACATAGAACTTTCCTTGAACTAATCATGCTCCTACCGGATGTACTTAATATGCGTGTTTTAGGGCATGCGCCATACGTAAATAGGTAAGAAAATATCAACATCCGGTGTATTTTTAGAAGCGGAAGCACGTGTATGTAAATTTTCAGTAAACGATGTCTTGGCGATTTCTACCTTCCCTGAGCTGAGTTTAGTAAGGCTACGTACATGGCGAAAAGTAGAGTTGGAAATTAAAAATTTTACTTATCCACCTCAAGAAGAAAATTCATACATGAAATTAAAAATAGAAGAATTATCAGACGGTGAAGTAATCTAGTTACATGCTCAGTGGGGGCGCTAGGTGCCAAACGAATGAAAGAATCATCTTGACTTACAACAAATTTTGATTTCCTTGTTACGGAATCTGATGTCTCAATATAGGCCATGCCATTGGCAAAATAATCTCTTCAGGATTAGTATTCCCCCCTCTTCAGTCAAGAGCTTGTAGTCTTTGTACAAAATATTGTATGCAGAGGGCTGGATAAAAACACATTTAGCTTAGCACATCAGATGATTTTTAAATTTTGATATAAATGAAAGCAAGTGGACAATAAACATTGTTGACTGTGGTGTAGGGGCAATAAGTAAAACAGTTCAGACAGGCACTGCCCCATCTGCCAGAACAAGTCATTATTGAATCTTGAGGAAGATAACTGATGATTTTTTTTTTATTGTATGGGGGTTTGTATAGAAATGGGAACTAAAATCAAGTGTATTCCCTAAATTTGAAAACATTAGAGATAAGAATGCATATTTGAATCAAATTCTCTTTGAAATATCATTTCAAAAGCCGAGAAAAATTTAAAAATCTAACGAAAAATTACGTTTAATAATGAAAACAATCAACCGGAATTAGTATTTTTCTCAAAATTTGCTGTAAGGAAATATGATTTACCCAGAAAATGAGGAAAAAACTCTGAATCGGACTTGCTGTAACTTAATCGTCAGAGGAAATTCAAGCTACTTACAAAAATCGAAGATTCAAATCAAAATATCCTCATAACAATTATTAGTTTAATCACCGAATTGGGAGTATATCAATCTCTTTAATCACAACCAGTCGAAAATATTAAAAAATTCATTAAAAATTCATTTCTTGATCAATTTCTATAAAAAAAATTCCCAACGAAGCGCTTATTTATATTCTCTCAATTTCAGATCAGTGCGCATGTGCAAAGGGAAAATCCCGTCTGAAAATAGAAATGCGCATACCTGATAGGGTCGTATCAATATATGGCCCGCTTCAATGTTGTGACGTCATAGGTCACCTAATTTGCATTAATTATTCATAGTTACAAGGAGCAAGGAAAGTTCTATGTGCCTCGCAAGCTCGGTCCGTCTACGCGCCAAAAAACTCGGTCGTCATATTTTCCCATACAAAGTCTATAACCTATAAGTATTGTACTGCGTCACATAGGAGAGGTCTATTCGTAGGTGACGTAATGAGGCCTCGACGGGGAGTTTGCTGTTTTCAAATCTTTTCGCTCGAGGTCGCGTATGACGTCACAGATAATGGCGCGTAAAATATCGAAGAAAATATGCATATCGCAAGATTTGAATTTCATCGCTTTCAAACTCGAAAACTACACAAACTGTTTCATTTAAAACACATGTAAAGTAGTTTTAGGAATGAAATGAATTAATTTTGCTGAAAAAAAATTAAAAAGTTTAAAAGCATGCGATGTGTCCTTTAAGAGCGATATCTGAAAATTCGTGGCGTATCAAAACACCCTCTATCACTTCTTGCCATATGTATAGTAGTAAATTCGTCAGATATATAATACAAACACAAAGTTCCTTACGGTATTCACACAAATGTTGAAATTTCAGGGTAACTCGAATCAAATTGTAAAAGTAGCAGATATCTCAAAATGGATGGTATATCAAATGAATGAAGGTCTGAATTCAATCCGTATCATTTTTAAAGTATACACTCAGTTGGAAAAGTTTATTCGTATTTTGCATTGCAACCTTATCTAATTGGGGAAAATTGTGCATGAAATTCCATACTACTCCTCGTCCCCTTTAGAAATAAATCTGATAGATAATAATTTTCAAACTCATTAACCTTTATCTGGTAGCTGGCTATCAGTAATTATAACTTTTATATTTTGTAGTAACTGGCTACGAGTAGCTAACTTTTCTTACTTTTAGTAGCTGGCTACTAGTAACTGGCTACTAGTAAGTAAGTAAGTATAATTTTATTTATTATAGTGGCATGTGTACATATATTCATACATCCAATTTTATCACAATATACAAATCAATAAACACCCGGCCCGTCGGGCCAATATGCCACTTTAAACGTTGATATAATAATATATAATGCAAATAATTGCGCATAATAACATTTTCTATAATTATATATACATACATGTGTATACATGTATAATAAGTATGTAATGTATAAATAGCTCAGTTGTTGATTTTTCCAAATATAATAGATTGTCTAAGAGAAAAGGAGGAGTACAAGTATTTTGCTAATTGTCTTGGGTAGTTTGTTAGTAACATTCGAAGAACCTCTACATCTGACATTGACATTTGATCAAATCCCGTGTTTTCAAACAAAGTTGTTCTGAGTTTAGAATACAATGGACAATAGAGTAAAAAATGAACAATTTAATGAACACAATGAGCATATTCTTTCAACAGCAGGTTCCCCATAATATCTTCCCGTCTCTATTCTTAAAGGTAAAATACCACATCTAAACTGCGACATAATTGATCTAAAGTATTTTGCCTTTTCCATATCCAATGTTACATAATTTTCTCGACCAAAGGTTGATTTTATAGACACAAGTTCGTAATTTAGGTACTTTAAATACTTCATTTTTCCAGATATTTGAGTAATAGTAATGCATATTTGTTTGAAGAACATTCATGTCTATTAACAATTTTGAGTCAAAATAACTTTCCAGTTCCAAATTTTGCAAAATTTCTTTCAGAGCACTACACCAGTTGTTTCTACATATATCATAATCCATTTCAAACACTTTTCTAGTAATGCGTTCACTGTCAAATAACAATACTCTATTCCAAAATCTTATCATATTAATCCATCGACGATATTGACTGGGTATCCACCCCGTATCTCCATAGATTGCCAATAAAGGCGCAAAACGATGTACTCCCAAAAAATATCTAATGGCTCGATTTTGAACATTATCTATTGACTGGAATTCTTTGAACCCCCAAACACTGGACGAATAGTCTAATATAGGTAAAACGCAAGAGTAAAATAATTTTTCGTAAGCAGTGAATCCAAATTCTTTATTATTGTGTATTGTAGAAATAATTTTTCCAAGTGTCCGTCCTCCAGCTTTAGCAAGATTTTCTGCATTTTTTATAACATTTCCAGTGTAAGTAAATATGATTCCAAGATATTTATAGCTATCTACTATTTCCAATGTACTTGTTCCAATAGTGAATTCAAACTCTGTTCCTTTTGTTCTAGTTTTACGAAAATGCATACATTTGGATTTTTCAGTATTTATAAGGACTCTCCAACGCCTGCACCAGTTGTGCAGTTTTTGTAACATACATTGTAATTCTTCCGGTGTCTTAGCTATTAAGGCTATATCGTCTTCATATAATAAAACGGACAGCTTTTCATCTGCGATATTTACACCCACATCCAAAGAGTTTATTTCATGAACAAGGTCATTTGCAAAAATCGAAAATAGAGTTGGAGATAAGTTATCCCCTACTAGTAGCTAACTTTTCCTGGTTCAAGTAGCTGGCTACTAGTAGCCAACTTTTCTCTTTTTAAGTAGCCAGTTACTAGTAGCTGGTTACTAGTAGCCAACTTTACCGATCTTTTAGTAGCATAATGTCCTTAAGCTTGTTAACGTCGTAAACACGTTAATCTAGGACACGCTCTGATCAGATCTCATGTCCATTATGTGTACATCTATGATATGCTTTGTTAAACATTGTGGAAGGAAATAAACACATGTTCGGGGGAAGTTTAACAAGCAGATATCCATCACCTTGTTCTGGATAGAATCTCCTATTCACTGATGGCATTTCTACACCTAATCCGCGCTTAGAGTGTTTTTTTACCCTGAATAAACACGTGAACTGGTAGATATAAGAAACCAACAATAATGGACGGTTGCACTGCTTGATAAACTTCGATTTGATCCCTTCAAAAAAATACCCGGTATCGCTCAGGGGCTTTCTCATCTAGAGTAATTTCATACAGGTTTCCAGACTCGGGACCGCAATCATAAATTGTACTCTGTCGACAACGTTGACAGACATCTTGATATTTCACTTCCGAATTGTCGAGCGCATTTACAAAAAGGGATTGTTTCACGCCTGCACTGTCTACTCCGGACTAGACGGCCATATTCACTAAGATGACCGTCACTTGATGTGACTGTCATCTTGAATTGATTGTGAATTATAATCAGATAATAACGTCAAGCAAAACCAAAGTGAATTATAGTACCGCTGTGGAAAAAACCCCAGATGGTAACTGTCTTCCAGACTCCACAGAAGGCAATGTAGCCCGCCGTATCGAAACGACCTCGTGCTCACCTTACAAGAAGTATAACCAAAGGTTTTTTGGTTGTCCACTGTCTGTCATCGTTGTCGGCGTCCTCGTCATTAACGTTTCCCACTTCCATCACCTTCTCCAGGGTAACGGAAATCGTTCAAATGGAGGGTCATCCTCTCTTCCAAGGGGGAAATAATCAAGAGAAGATTATTGGTGGGTGGGGTAATTTTTGAAATCCTCTCAAGAATCACTGAGTCAGAAATGGTTAAAGTTATGTAAAAGCTTTCTAACATAATGAAGATTCAAGTTTGTCTAAATAATTGCTCCTAGGGGTAGGGCGGACGGAAAAGAGATGTGTGGTATACGTTGAAAATATTTTCTTTATTTCGTTTATTGAAAACTTTCACAATATTCAAAGATAAAAAGTTCTACCACCTTACCTGTACAATAACTTACTCATTTTAGAGTTATTGTACATTAAAAAGTTCTACCTCCTTACCTGTACAATAACTTAAAGATATATCCGTAAGTGTAGGTACTGCATAGTAAGGACCTAACTTCTTATCTGTACAACGCCCTCTGATACTCGTAGTTGTTGTTCGGTGAGAATCTCCACCGCCTTGGCGAGGCAACATTCATTGACAGACGTACATTGTACATACTATGATGTAATATTCAACTGCATGACGGGTAGATGGGACATGAAAAAAACTCCCATGGGTAACGTTGACATTCATGTATACATGTACAGTGTTGGTATGTAGAATCAGGGGTGGGTGGGGGTGTTGAAGTTGTCAATTTGACGAAGATCATTTCCTGGTTGTTTTTTTTTTTTTTTTTTTTTTTTTTTTTTTTTTTCATATGCGCGAATAAGGATAGATGTATATTGGACGATTCGCCTCCCCCTATTCTCGATAGTTATAATGAATGAGAAGTATGTAAGCATGACAGTTGTGATATCAAGCCATGTAGCAAAAGATAAACGTTGCGAACCCCCCTCCCCCCTCTCCCCTACTCCAAGGTTTCAGAAATCGAAGCCTGGAAATTTTTTAAAGCGGTATTAGCTGATGAAAATCAAGGATTTTGAAGATCGACTTTCAACACACACACCCACCCACACACACACTATGGAAAACGATACTAAAAATGTACATGCCTGCAATGTTTGTAAACTGTTGATAGTAAACAGTAAACTGCACATTTTTTTTTTTCACAAACAAAATCTTTATACATGTACTCCATTATAAAACACTTCACTGCGGAATAAAATTCCGGCCAAATAACAATGCTTCCTCGTTTTTTAACCCGCGCAAATCAATTTCCAGCTTATTATTTCCTTCTATCATACAGCATAATTATCTAAAATACGACATATCAGGGCAAAATACAGTAACACAAATAAAATGCCCACGCTCTGTATGTATATATGTACCTTACAACATAGTGAAGTGTTTTCAAATTATGATTTTTTTCCTTTTTCTATTCATCTAATGAATGCTGAATCTGAGTATTTTGCGCCTTGTAATGCTACATTTTTTGTACATCTATCAAATACATGTATTGCAGTGTATGATCAGAGAGCCGCCTTTTTTATTCCAGAGCAACATGTATGTTGTATAACCATGCTGTTTAAGATCACGAATTCTCGAATCAACGTACATTCTTGTAAATATGCTTTTTTAAGGAGGAATACTACACTAGAGAATTTGATGTAGATGAAAAGTGGAGGATATGTACAATATTATAAGATTTTGAATTTGAAAACCTTCAATTTTACTTTATTTAATCAAAAATGCAGTTTTGATAGAAAGTAATCAGAATTGTTGTTTACTGAGTATTCCTGCAAGACTCGAACACGTGACCTACAGTTCAGCAGTCGACATTGTTATTCTACTGAGCTGCTCATCTGTGCAATTTTAAAAATCTAAGAGAAATAGACGTATATTGCTGATATTCATATTTTCATGCATGTTTTAAAAGGAAGTCAACCATTTTGATGACGTAGTATACCTCCTTCATTAAAGGGGGGGGGGGTATCAATTTTCTTCTGCAAATAAGCAACTTTATCCTATCAATAGAAATTACTGTCACAAAATAAAATCTCATTCTCGAAAATGACAGACAATATTGTATCGAGATTAAAGAAGACCATGGTGGCTGGACTCAATCATGACCAACCTTGACGTTGATAAATGACCCTGACCTTTATTTTCCAAACAGATACGATCGTGACCGTTTGGTTCACCTATATATAAACTTTATATCTTGTATTGTTTCAAAGTCCTGATTAGTTGATAAAATACAAAGAAACCAAGAGGCGGACCCAAAAATAAAAAACGAGGCCCATGGCCACATTGCTCACCTGAGTAACCTTTGACACATATTTAAAGATTTTCATTTGAACAAATTTGAATCTGCATTATGTCAAGAAGCTTTCATGTAAATCTAAACTTTTTGGCCCAGTGGTTCTTGAAAAGAATATTTTTAAAGATTGTCTCTGTATATATGAATGTAAAACTTTGATTCCCTAGCGTGGCCCCATTCTACCCTCAGGGGCCATGATTTTGACAAACTTGAATCTGCACCATGTCAGAAAGCTTTCATGTAAATTTGTACTTTCCTGGCCCAGTGGTTCTTGAGAAGAAGATTTTCAAAGATTTTCCCTATATATTTTCATGTAAAACTGTTATCCCCTATTGTGGCTCCAACCTTCCCCGGGGATCATTGTGTTTACAAACTTGAATCTTCACTATGTCAGGAAGGTGTCATGTAAATTTCAGCTCTTCTGGCTCAGTGGTTCTTGAGAAGATTTTTAAATGACCCCCACCCTATTTTTGCACTTTTGTGAGTATCTCTTCTTTGAAGGGGGCATGACAATTCATTTGAACAAACTTAAAAGCCCTTCACTCAAGGAGGGTTTTTTTTGGGGGGGGGGGGTGTCAAGTTTTGGTTGAAATTGGCCAAGTGGTTCTAGAGAAGTCAAAAATGTGAAAAGTTTACAGACGGACAGACAGACGACTTGAACTTTCAACTCAAGTGAGCAAAAAAAAAAAAAAAAAATTAAAAAAAACCCAGTCCAACGTAATATTTGATCTCGAAGACATACACATGCTAAAGTTGTTCCTGACTTTATTTGATGCAAGAAATCAAATCCATGGGACATGTTTTCAAAAATTATATGCACACTTTACTCAGGGGCCTGATTACAAAGTATGACGATCCCAGTTTAGCCTCTAAGATATAGGTCTTGTTTATTGAAATCAATCTGATTGTTTTCTGTCTTTCCGTAAGTTTATAAATGAAGTGCATGCATGCACACTTATTTAAAGTTAATATCGAAAAAGAAATGTTTGCAATTACAAATCTGATGATGTGCATCTGTGAAAACATCATTGTTGTAAATTTTGTGATTGTACAGGAAATATTAGCTTCAATATACAGACAAAATAAAGAAACAATCTCTAATGAGGGGTACATGTATGTGGGTGACAACACTCACCCGAGGTACCTTGATTAAATACATTCTCATTTGAGGCACTAGCAGTGTATTTTTTAAATCCCACCTCACCCCCGTGTTATACTATAGAAAACGGCATGTGTACATGTAATGGCTTCAATTCTAATCACGTCCTGGCTTTAACTTCGATGTCATACTTTGAACAAATTTGAATCTGCAACACATGAGGTATTTACTTATGAAGAAATTTTCTTGACTTGTAGTTCATGTTTTTAATTTTAGTTTTTGCTTATATACTTCTACACATAAAACTCGTCACCTCAATTGTGGGTCAGCCTTGACTTGAGGGTCATGATTTACGATGAACTCAAATCTACACTACATAATAGTTCTTGTGAAAAAGTGGAACAAAAGTGTAATGGTTCTTTAAATGATCTCTGAAAACCCTATGTATTCTTATTTAAAGTCCCATTTGTGGCCCGGTCCTAATCCCATGATCCCATTTTGAGCAGAATTTGAATATGAAGTATATAAAGATAATGTATAAGAATTTGACAGATCGCAGACTTGTAGTTCTCCGGTAGATTGTTTAAAGGGTTAATTCCTATTTATATCGTTTAAAGGGTCAATTCCTATTTAATTGTTATATACTTTCAATTTCATCTCTTCTTTTTTCTTTAAAAGTTTGCGGGCATATATCACACGATATATGCCCGGAAACATTCCGACCCGCAAACATTACGTCACAATCAACACACAAGCAAATTACTACGTCGTTAATTTTAAAATTTTTCGTGTTTTTCATCTTTTACTCAATTAAACCAATCAAGAAATTGTTAAAAATAAATTATTGTTAGTTTCTAAATGAAATTGAAAGTATATAATAAAAAGGTTATAGACTTTGTATGGGAAAATATGACGACCTCGTTTTTTGTCGCGAATGGGCCTAAATAACTCGGTCGTCATATTTTCCCATACAAAGTCTATAACCTATAAATATCGTTAAAGGGTTCCCACATGAATATAAACATTTACACCTTGGGTGTGGCCAATTCAAGATTCAGGGTTAATTGTAACAAACTTCCTTATACAACTTAAGGCAACTTGCATATCAATTGTCAAATTGAATTGCTGATTTATTTTTTTAGATCTCATTTATATTCATATATTACATTTGCAATGTTTTTGTTGCGCGTATGGATTTTGATAAATATAGTACGTCTATGATAACGGATGGGAATATTCTGACAGAAATGAAAAAAGAATGTAAAATTTAATATAAAAAAATAAATTTCATATTTCAAATAACACAAAGGTATGAATGGTATCGCTTCACGCGATTCATGAAGCATGCCGACGTAAAAAATCACAGTTTATACCTTCATGTAATTAAAAAAATGAAATGTATTTATTGCATGCATTAAGAAAAGTACATGTGGATCAATTTCTATACCGATGCAAGCTACAGATCAAAAAACCCTGATGTTACAGGGTTTTAACAGATCTACATCACATGCATCAGTCTGAAGAGAATTGATAAAAGTTACCACAGTCTTTCAAATCTGCTTTATATTTGGACATTTTATTGAACATAGATGTCAACGGCAAACAAACAACACAACTTTATGACAAACGAGATGGCTTTGATCAGCTTTTTCATTGCTAACTTCCAAATGTTGTGCAGCAATATTCCATCATCACTTGCATATGATGTTGATTCGATACGCGAGGGCATGTTCTGCGTACGATCAATATCAAATCAAGGCAGGCTACTGATAATAAGTTAAAGTTATGCACAGGGGTTTCAACAATCTCGTTTAGAGTCATCATTTCGGAAATTCTATGGTCGTTATTATGATCTTGTCTTGTTTGCAAATAAAACCTGCCGTGAGGTCGAATGATGTCTGATCTGCTCCCTATCAATTGCTAGGTCATTCTACTTCGTTTACCCGATCAAAACAAAGGGTTTATGGCAGGTGTGATCGGTCAACAGCTTGGGATGCTGTCTCCTAGGAACCTGATCTCACCTATGATATTTCTAAGGGTTCGTGTTTGCTCTGTTCTAGAATTCGTATACTTTGTGGGATTTATGAGATTGGCCTTCAAATCTGATCAAATTATAGGATACAATGTTTAGGGATATGGAAAATACCATGTAAAACTATAATCCTCAGTCTCTCGAGTACATACTTCACGTAATTTTACTTCTGGTTATTTGCACCGAATATGCCACCTTTTAAGTTTGTTCCCCTTCATATACATACATGTACCATGTACCGACATAAGCTATTTTTGTGGACTGTAAAAGAACATTTTAAACACGAATATGAGATTCAGGATTCCCAGGACATTTAAATCTGCCGTGGATTAAGACTTTTATACTACGCTCAAGGGTCAAAAGTATTTCCGCACTGCTAATTTTCACTATATAATTCATTGAATAATCCAATTTTTAAAGCACTGATAAAACTATTTTACTATAGAGCTATCACTATAAAATTTCACAAATTATGCATAATCACCTAGATTTAAATCTGTTATTGTTATTTTTTTTTCTATATGTGTTACAGTTTTTAACATTCCCTAGGATAATCATGTTGTATGAACTTTATTTTAACTTAATCTTACATACTGAGGTATTTCATATTAATTAGCATTTTTAAAAACCCACCTCGTAATTTATAAATCGACCCACAAAATATATTTAAAAAAAAAAAACAAACAATAAAAGTAGCATTTGTCACGAATCTTAAGTGAATCCTACATGTAATCCAAAAATTTCATAATTATATAATTAATTATCACATTTTGGTGAAGTTCTTAAAATAAGAAAGTTGTGATGAATATAAAGTGAAAATTTGCAGTGCGGAAATACTTTTGACCCTTGAGTGTAGTATGTCAGATTGTGGCATCTTTGTTTCAGTAATCTAGTATATATTCCGAAGCTTCAATAGATAGTGTGAATCCCATTGCGTAACTGATAATATGTTAGTGATGTTTCTCATTGAACATGAAGTTTCTGTTATCCTTAAAAGTGTTGGTCTGTTTGATGACTGGAATTAATTACAAGTAATCAAAATAAGATCTCGTCTTATGAGTGGAAAGTACCGCTTTGTGCAGGCAATACAATACCTGTGATTTACCTAGAGCTGTCCAACAATAGAAATCTTCTATAAGCCCCGTTCACATGCGCTGATTTACTCATGGGGTGCAAATAGGATATATATGCAAAATCTGCACCCGAGTGTGAATTTGAGCATGTGAACGCAATTGCATATATGCAAAAGTAAATATACAGTTAGACTTCTGAACTGTTATATGTGATGATTATTTTAGTAACTCCATAGCTTAATTTTTATCAATCTTCTTCGGATCCACCATGGAGCTGAACTTGCGCCTTCAGTGTGTTGGGTAAACTTCAGCTCGGTTAAAACAAGGCTTTATAGCCAGTTGAGATAAAATTGAACGTATTTACACATATATATGATTAATTATTTGAAAAAGACGAGCTGTAGTTTAGTGGTGCAGTAGTTGGGAGCAGGGCACGCTGATTAAACTGGACCTGAATGCTTCCAATGTTGGTGCTGCAGTCACTGTCTCCGGTAAGTGGTTCCACTCTCTGATCGATCGAGGGAAGGAGTTGTTATAAAGGGTTTTTTTTGTTGGTTTTTTTAACAAATGAAAACTTTTTTTAAAATGAAATTATATCAAAATACCTCAATCACATCAAGCAAAACAAAATGGAGTGAGCTTTTAGAAGCTGACACTACAGAATGGAAAATAATTCATGTAATACCAGTGACAAACGATAAGAAAATCCAATGGTTTCAATATAGAATTAAAATATATCTTATATATGGGAATGCGATTTTTTTTTTTTTTTTTTTTTTTTTTTTTTTTACAATTTTTCCTAGCAGAATTTGAGCATTTTCTGGAAGATAAGACTGATTTACAGATAGCTATTACAAAAAAATCTTTTATTCTTAGTTTTACTGAAAATAATAGTATGATACAAATCACTATTGTCTTATGGCTTAAATCGTAGCTTCTAACGTTTTGCAGAAACCAATCATGTCTATTTTCCCCGAGGTGCAAAACCCTGGTGTAAACAGACAAGATCATAATCAGCTTATTGTTCCTCTTGATCGTGCTGATGCTAAAGAATATCAGGATGCTATCCACATCACGTGGACTCAAACAATTGCTACAAAAATAGATGGTTGGACACCTAATCATTTTGTTGCCTGTATTCACAAGCATGAGAAACCTCTTTCAAAGCGTTCGAGGTTATCCTTTGAGGATTCTGAACCTCATCGCTCATTTGAACCAAAACAATCACAAGATAGTCCTTCCCCACTCTTGGAGTCTAACACAAATGAGGAGTCTATTGCAACAGGTAAATTGGGGGAAACTGCAAACAAAGAAACAGACAAACATGTTAAGGTTGCTTCCTTTATTGATTCTTCTTCTTCTTCAGAAGATGATATCTCAGAAATACCAGTTCAAAAGGCCCAGGTTGTACATAAAAAATGGCATACACCAGAGATCGGTAGTAATCAGCCACGGAATATTTTCTTTCCAGCAAAAAATTTTGGTAAAAAGATGAGATCGTTCAATGCCTCCTGGTTTGATCGGTGGTCTTGGTTAAATTATGTAGAAATCAAAGATGTTGTATTCTGTTTTCCTTGCATAAAATCATTTCAGAAGAAGACTCTCAGTTGTCACAAGAAAGAAAAAGCTTTCATATCAAGTGGTTTTAAAAACTGGAAAAAAGCAACCACAAAATTCGCCGCACACGAGAAAAGTGATTGCCATAAAGAGGCAATGGAAAGGGAGTTTACGATAAAGGAGGAGGTTAAAGATGTTGGAGAATGTCTTTCAAAGACGCACGAAGTCGAGAAGAAGTCTAACAGAGAGAATTTGCTTAAAATCACAAACATTTTGAAGTTTCTTGCTCGACAAGGAATTGCTCTTCGGGGTGACAAAGACGAGAAAAACTCGAACTTTAATCAACTTCTCATGCTAGAGGCTAAACGCGATCCCCAGCTTCAGGAATGGCTACAACGCAAGACAAATAAGTATGTTGCTCCAAATATACAAAATGAAATTTTGCAGGTGATGGTGTTGCAGGTTTTGCGACAAATTATTGCTTTCATCAAATCGTCTGAATTCTTTTCAATAATGGCAGACGAAACACGAGATATTTCCAACAAAGAGCAAATTGTTTTATGCATTCAATGGGTTGATCAAAATTTTACCGCTCATGAAGATTTATTAGGGATGTACTGTCTTTCTGACATTGGGGCTAATTCAATAACCCTAGCAATTAAACATGCCCTTTTGAGGTTCGATCTGCCTATCAACAAAGTACAAGGCCAGTGTTATGACATGGCTGCTTCTATGGCTGGTTCAAAGACAGGTGTTGCAACACAAATTCATGCACTTGAACCCAGAGCCCTTTACATACACTGTTATGGTCATGCTCTTAACCTAGCTTGCAGTGATTCTATTAAGGGATGTAAGTTGCTTAGATACATCCTGGACATTGCAAAGGATATAACAAAGTTGATTAAAGAATCTCCAAGAAGGGAGATGATTTTCAATACATTAAAAAATGCCCAAAATCTAGAGAAAACGTCAACGGGAATAAGGGTTTTGTGTCCCACAAGATGGACAATAAAAGCCGACACATTTTTGAGCATTTTGTCAAACTATGAAATTCTAAGAAATGTTTGGGATGAAAGCCTCCAATAAGTGCGTGAGGTAGAAATGAGAAACAGAATTAGGGGAGTGGCTGCTTATAAATATGTGCAGGTTTGATTTCTTCTTTGGGTGTTTACTTAGTGAAAAACTTTACGTTATAGTGATAATTTGGCAAGGGCTCTGCAGGCTCCAAATCTCTCGGCGAGTGGTCAAAAAATGGCATCAACGACAATGAGTGTTTTGCAAAGTCTCCGAGATGAGACAATCTTCACTCAGACTGGCGATTTTCGGAAAGTTTACCGAGTACTAAATACCTTATGACTCAGAAATGATTGATAACAAAATGATAAAGATAAAAAAAAAAAAAAAGATAAAAAAAAAAACCAAAAAAAAAAAAAAACCCTTAACACCCTCCCTCCAAAAAAAAAAAACCCCCAAACAAAACTTAAAATCAAAGTTGAGGGGTTTTCTGGGAAACTAATTAGATTCTATGTACATAATTAGATTTATGTACATGACGTACACCTCAATGCTTGCACATATTTATGCAGTTATCTTTTTACTAATGGTTTTGTCGATATCACTTTTTTGTCGTAAATTACTTTGGTGTGGTATAAGTATCACCAGTGCGTAATAAATGTATCAGAGTTTCCTTGTGTCGAAACGGAATTTGTCACTACGTTTTCTGGCAGATTCATGAACTTTTGCGTTTTTACTTCGATTTCTGGGAATTGTATTTTAATGTATTCGTGTACTTTAGATCCAGTTGCATGGATCCAGGTTAAAATAGGTCCTCAACACCCCTTGCTTGTCGTAAGAGGCGATTAAATGGGGCGGTCCTTCGGCCGAGACAGCAAAAATCGAGGCACCGTGTCACAGCCGTTGTAGCACTATAAAGACACCCCCTCCCCCTTGCTAAATGGCCGTAAGCGTCGAGCATAGGTCTAATCACCGGCAATGGTGTGACGTTTCCATATGAGTGAAATATTCTCAAGAGGGACGTTAAACAATATTCATCCTACAAACCTACAACAGCAAATGCCAATTAAACTCTTAGGAATAAGATCAAAGTTTACGAACACTGTAATTTTCTTATTTTTCATCTCTTGGTAGATTTTCTTAATTAATACATGTATGTAAAGTACAGCCATGGTTTATAAAACTTGAATATATACTTCTAACCTTGGAATCGGTCTTTGATTATCAGACAGAAATTTTCTTCTTCGGCTTAGTCGCAATTAATTAGTCAGCATTAATCAGTTTTACGCACGAACTGTTGTCATTACTTTTTCCAAGATCTTTTCGCTTACAGGTGTTACAATGTTGAAAATCGTATGGCGTGTATGGGGTGGGGAGTCATCATACCTCACAACTCTCAGCACTCCGAAGTTTATACATGTACAATGGCTAAAAACAATAGAGGTACAGGTCGACATGATACAACCTAGACTCAAGCGAGTTAAAAAAAGTTAATGTTTTCTCAAAGAACGGGAATCACAGATTTCACTAAACATTAAGGGAATATAGCATGACATTACAAATATATATCCCAAAAAATGCAAGATTTTAAATTAAAGATACGAAACAAAGTCAAAAATTTAAGCCATGTTTATTCATACAAATATATGTTTCATAACGAGATAACAAAGGTATTAATATTGCAATGATTGTGCAAAACACTGGTTGAAAATGATTTTTCAGGTGCCAACAAACAACATATGAGTACACACAAAAGACCAGACATCAGAACATAGTTTTATACATGTAAGTTAAACCTTTGTATGTCCAGTCACACTAATACATGCATACACCTCAAAACATACATTACAGAATCTGTAAATACAATAGATGGATAGTTTGCCAAAAATGGATTTGTTCAATTAAAAAAAAAAACCTGCTATCAAACATGTAGACGTTTGATTTAAGAAGTTATTTTTGCTATTAAATATGTAGGGGTTTGATTATTAAGAAGTTATTTTTGCTAATATGTAGGGGTTTGATTTAAGAAGTTATTTTTGCTATTAAATATGTAGGGGTTTGATTTAAGAAGTTGTTTTTGCTATTAAATATGTAGGGGTTTGATTTAAGAAGTTATTTTTGCTATTAAATATGTAGGGGTTTGATTTAAGAAATTATTTTTGCTATTAAATATGTAGGGGTTTGATTTAAGAAGTTATTTTTGCTATTAAATATGTAGGGGTTTGATTTAAGAAGTTATTTTTGCTAATAAACATGTAGGGGTTTGATTTAAGAAGTTATTTTTGCTATTAAACATGTAGGGGTTTGAATTAAGAAGTTATTTTTAGTCGAAGCTCTTATCGCGATTGATGGACAAACAATTAAAGCTATCAATATCATGTGCACTTATCCTATACTATAGATAAGTTCTTAACACTCTTTCTGTCAGAATTACATGTAATATAGTTCCTGAAAAAAAGGGACTAAAGTGGTGTTGCTTTTACTGGCCTTAGAATAAACAGGTGCGGTAAAACTTGACATTTTGTTTGCATTGAAGAAAACAAAGTACTTTCAAAATTTATATAATTATAAAAATGTGGGACATCTATAATAGATTTACAATACACGTCCATACAATGAAACGGACACCAAGCACCACACCGATAAATCTATCAATCCTCAACTTTTGAAGGACACATACATTCATAATGTTAAAATCTACATGGATCTAAAACAACAGATGAATCACATTAAATAATACAAATTTTAATTAAAATTCTCAGTGATGAATCCACAGACTTAAAGTTTAATGCTTTTTCTGCGAATCAAAATGTATTATTTTAAAATTGCATATTTAGTCTCTCAGCAAGCTTTCGAGAGAACCCATTCTTAAACAAATTCATTTGAACAGGAACTAACTGCAGTAAAAAATACCAGTGTGGATATATGCAAGTACTGCTGAAGTTTGATTTAAGGGTGTGATATTGCCTCTATATTTCCTTATGCAGGGTATATCAATTGTGTTTTCTATTGATTCTAGATGGTTTATTATTTTTTAAAGTGTTTTCATTTTATATACGACCTACATAACAATGAATAATGTTTAAAAAACACCATCCCTAACTCATTTGTCGCAGAAATACGCATTTTGTGCAATTGCCAAATATGTTCAGCTCCAATGCTTTCATACATGTGGAAAATAGATTCTCCTATATATCACACAAATTCTTTTTTAAAAAAATGTTGAGCAAAAAATTTAAAAACCACCTCTGTTAAACAGGTGAAAAATGTTAGTCACTCAACTACAAATATTTCCACGTGGAAGTTACTTCAATGAACCCCTATAGAATTATATTATAGACTTACTTTAATGAATACCTATAGAATCATATATGTATAGACATTTTAAATACACACCTTTCAGAGGAGGAGATAATATCCTAAAGCGGCCGGGAATTTCTTTTGACATGTTAATTTTTTTGTCAATCCAGAAGATGTCATGAAAATAGACGTTCTGTATGCAGTGTTAAATACCATTGTACAAATATATATATATATATATATATATATATATATATATATGCATACCACTGGTATTGCTGGGTAATGTATTAATGTACTGTAAATTCATTGAATGTCAAATTGGATAAGTTTTTATTGTTTTAATGGTATGTGCATATGTTTAAAAAGAAAAGAAGAAGTGATTTTACACTAAACATCTGCTAAACACATATTTTAAAAAAAAAAACAACCAAAAAAACTAATTGTTTTTTCGAAGATCTCGGATTTTGTTCCATAACAATCTGCAATACAATACTGTCTCCTTTGTATAATATGAAGCTTCAGATACTATCATTTTTTAAATATCTTTCCCACAAGTCATACTTTATCTTGACATTTCATCTTGGATGAAACTCATACACTGTATGTATCTCAGTAACACAACGATTATAAATATGGTTAATGACAAAAAATGTCCTATTGTCACAACATTCCTAACTATGTTGTATATGAATGTCAATACTGGATAAACAATGAAAACTACAAAAACACTCGAGATAATTAACATTTTCATCAGAAAATTGTCAATCCATGGGCATGAGTATCTCAAACACAGGTATGACACTGAATATTAATGTATTTTTAAAATACACATTTTAACATTGTATGATAAATAGTATACTCCATTTCTTTTAAAGAAACTTTTATGTTGCAAATGTAATACACCTCCTTACAAAATGAAAATATGCAGGTGTTATTCCTCTGAATTAAAGATGTATGTCTTTCATCAATTTTGGTAAATTTTAAAACACATCTGCACATGAAAAATATGAATTCTGTATATATCAAAGTTATAAAACGTTAATTTAAAACATCAGTTCTGAAAACCATGGTAACCTATGACCATTGCTTAAATGATTGGTGTTGCATCCCAGTAAAAGTATATAATTTTGAAACACCATCTTCTTTTAAAATCAGCAAGATAAACACATGATGTATTGATCAATATAGCTAAATTTCAATTGGCACAACTCAAAATTACTTTAAAAGTAATTGTAACTCCACACATTATGAAATTTTATATATTTAATTCTAAAAAATGTTAAAAAGAAACAAGGGTATCTCTGATCACCCTGCAGATCAGTTGATTCACTAAATTGAATCATAAAGCTTGTCATTAATTTTTATACAAACTTCTATTTATATATTATGATTTTATAAATTACATTTCAGTTACAGTACCATAATTCCACTGATACATCTATATATTTCTCAGCCATACAACAGTTAACAATTTTATCACAACCTTAAACATGTTAAAGTATGCAGTTTAATAGACAACAAAATATCTTCTATTTCCACTTGGAATGTAATCAACTACATGTATACCAGTGTAAATTGCATAACTCCTTTGTCTTTGAGAAAATATGAGAAGAAAAAAAACCCAGAAAATTTTCTGAAAGAAAACCCCCATAAATCATGTAAATCTCAAGTACATGTAGTCTCTCTCTCTCTCTCTCTCTCTCTCTCTCTCTCTCTCTCTACACCTTCTCTCCCCCTCCCTCTCTCTCTCTCCAATGAAAGCTGTTTAGTAAGGACATCTTCACAATGTCCTAGGAGATAATTACATGATACAGTAAATACTAAACATGTACTTTTTTAGGTAGTTTATATCATGTTATTATGGTTATATTGATAACTGAATTATAGATCATAAAAGGTTTATCCAATATCCTCTTTCAACCCTGAAAAAAAAGTTTTTGAGAGAGATTATACAAAATGTATATATCCCCACACCACTCTTCTTCACAAATCTTAACATTTCACATTCTGTGGGGTCACGTTTATGGGGACTTAATTAACAGTTAAGTACATAATTTTTTTGTCCTTATAGTGCACATATGTCCTCAAAACTTCCTTCAAATGGTTAAAATTGCCCTCACTTTATCAAGTTTATCAGCACTCTCTCTTTCTCTCTCTCCCTTTCTCTCTCTCTATAAATAACACTAATGTGCTTTACTACTTTTCAGCTACATTTTGAGGAGATCAAGGACATGTACATAAACTTCAGGATACATATGAATGTGTTGTATAAACACAAAAAGAGAGTGTGCATGTGTAGCATAAACACATAAAAGACCAGCATGTGTACAAATAACCCAGCATCTAAATAACCAAAACAAAGAGCAGGCATGGTACAGTATGGTAACAGGGAAAGGTACTGGAATAAATTTGAGCATGGTTCTGAATACGAGATAAAAATCTGTCATTTATGAGCAAATTGTTAAGAAAGTACACTATGCAAAAAAAATCATACAAGTCATAGATGGTTATATATTATAAATATGTTAAATGCTTTTATGAACTGGAAAGTTGGGTTATGAGTGAATATATATACATGATTTCCTGTAAACATTTGCTGCAGATACTCTGCTATAATGGTCGGCATACCATTCGAATTTCATTTCCTCCACATTAAAGGCTCCATATGACATGATCAATTAACACTGATTTTATTTCACAAATGAAACAAGGAAGAATATCCATCCTTTGTTGACAACTAGTTTGGAATATAACAAAGTTCACAATAGCTCACAACACAGAAATTCTTGGCAGGGGCAGCATTTCCACGAAAGATCTGCATTTCACACAAAATGGTTAAGTTCCAGGGTCAAAGCAGACACAAACACATCGTCACATAACAAAACTGATTTTGATGCACCGAGGAAAAATATCACGCTGACAGTTGAGCTACGTGGAACTAAACTCCATAAAACAGCCCACCATAATCCACTTTGTCACATCTAAGGAGTATTAAAATCCATCGGACATTTCGTCACAGCTTAAAACTTTGTCTCACTTATTATTCCTCTTCGGTCAACGGGAACCCGCATACCTTCACTCCTTAATTGTGATAAATTCTCCTGTTGTACAATATTCAGTCTATTCTGCACCTCCTGGGGTAGTTTCCAGGACGTAACACCTTTGTTATTTTGAAAAAATATTCGACCATAAGTGGCTGGATCTTTGCTTCTATGCACAGTCCAACCTAAAGGAAGATCTGCTTTGTCTCTAGGAATACCACAATCACAGATTTCATTCTGTCGCAGGACTTCCTTCAGTCTATCCGTAATGTCTTCATCAACATTTCTGGGACTTGAGTAATATGGATTACCATCTCTAGTATTATGGCCAATTGGGAGCATGGCTGGGGGACGAGTTTCTATAGAAGAGATGGATTGGTGATGTGCCTGTCTGCCTCCACTGGCTCCACTACCACTACTCTCAAAAACACCATTATGTAGCCCTTCTGGGCTTCCAAATGATGTCAAGCTGCTGGTACTAGGACTATGGAATCCAATGGAATTCTGGGATTGGAGGCGGGGTAAGTCTCGTGGCCTCTCTGGGAGAGCTGGCCGAACCTCAGGCCCCGGCACATCAATTGGTGACTGATAGTGGCTACCCGAACTTTCCGATCCCTCAACAGAAGAAATACCATTTCGATTTTCCGACCTCCGTTTTTCTAGTGGAAATAAGAAGCGCACATTGTTCACTTTCTGTAAATTTTTCACTTCATTTTGTCCGTAATAGGCTATCAGTTCTGGAACAGAATGGAATTTGACCTCTGGTACTAGATAATACCATTTGGAATTCCTACCACTCTCAATTTTGATATTCGTATGGCGAATGGTTTTATCAGATACTCTGCATGAAATAAGAAAAGAAAATACAATATCACATTAAGAAGTGTTCATCTCTAACCACTATACTTAATCAAAACTGAAATATTCAAGAAGAAAAGAGATGTTATCATTCAAACAAGAGACCAACAGACCTTATCCATCACCTGCATATCAGTTAAAAGTATCACTATAGCTTCAAGGACTACAAAGTCTAGAAGAATATTCCTGTTCTGCAGATCTAGAAGCTGAATTCCAACATTGACAGCAGCAGTAGCAAACAATTAAGCTGCGTAATCTTTTAAAAAACACAAATGTCCCCAAACATAGTATATGTAACATTAACACTATACATGACTATTTTGGACCCGCCCAACAGTCAGAACCATGGAGTTGTGATATTCATAATTTTGGCACACCCCTTTCTGCTTTTCCTAAATATGCATTTAGTTTTTATACAGTATCAGCAAAATGAAAGAATTAAGTCTTTCAAATGATAAAAACATTTAATCACTATGACCATTTTGGCCCCACCCTGGAACCAAAACCCCTACTCATGGGATCATTAAATTTACAATTTTAGTAAATGACTACCTGCTCCTTCTAATTATCCCTTTAGTTTCAATTTAGTATCAACATCAATAGCATTAAAGATGTCATTTAAGTACTTTACACATAAATACTATACACAAAGTTTGGTCCTGCCCTGGAGTCAGGACACCTACCCCAGGGGTTACAAAATTTACAATTTTGATGAGGCCTTCCTGCTCTAGATGACTATACTCAGTGATTTTTTAAGGCCCATTTTGGGTCCGAATTTCGGCCCTTTCCCCTCCTAAAAATTACCAATTTTCCCCCAATTTAGCTTGTATTTTTCCCAAAAATAAAATTATGAAAGGAAAATGTATTTGAAAAAAATAAACATGCCATGTGAATTATATACATAAGATTTAACAAAGATTATGGGAATGATGATTTGGATAGAATAATTGTAAATTTTAGAGGGTTAAAGGAAATTAGATGTGTAAAATAAAGATAATATAATGTATGATATGATTTTAAAACTTATTTATGATGAAATTGATTTTTCCCAATTTGACTGAAATGTCGACAATTTTTCCCAATTCGAAAGCCACAAGACCTTTGTAAAAATTGTAGAAAAATCACTGATACTAGCAATTGCATACAGTTTTTCTTAAAGGTTGAAGGGAAGAATTTTTTTTGAAAATTTGTAAATTTTTGGCAGTTTTTGCCTTGCCCCTAAGGCCATGGGGTGCAGGCATCCTAAAATTAAAAATTTATAATTCATGTTCCCCTTGTCCCACAGATGAAAACAATTGGTAGTTATCAACAAAAAGTTGAAAATATTCATTTATATTAATGGATGACGACAGATGCAGACCAATAAGCAGCAGGTCACCAAGCTGAGTCACTCAATTGTGACCGAAAAAGGTATTGGATAATATATAGCACTTTCAACATGGAGGCACCTTCAGGCCATGCTTTCAAACTTACAACAAAGGGGTCTTTTGTTGTGAATACACCAGGTTACCCGATTCTGTTTTAAATAATACTCAGGTGACTGATCCAAGCCTGTGGGCCTCTTGTTCTGTATTGTCAGCAGTACATGTATGTCTAACAGACAATGGAATGAAAGAACCTTGGCTTTCGTAGTTACCACAATGATCTCATATGTTTAATTTCACATCTATATTGACCAACTGCTGAAGATTTAGTTTGACTCCCAGAGAAACAAGAAATCTATATTCAGAACATGCAGAAATGGCTGGGACTATGTTCATTTGCATAGTTCATACTGGCAAAGTTATAACAAGGAATTGTAAAGAAGTGCATCTATTCTGTGTGGATGAGTTGGAAATGATTGTATATATGCCATGACAAATCAAATGAAAAAAACCCAACTATATACTCAAACAATAAATACTCAATGTTTCATATATACAAATACAAAACATGTAGGATAAAATACTTTAGACTGACAAGAACCCAATATTCATTAGTATTCATGTCTTTAAAAATATGTAACTGTTAGTTTAACATCAAATGATCCTAATCAGATTAATTCTAGGCTTTTGAATGGATCACAATGTATTATTAAAAAGTGGGTGGGGGTCTCCACATGTAGAAAACTTAACTTTACATTCATTTACCATATTACAGTGTGTATGTGAATACCAAATCAACAACATTCAGCAGTTACAGATGCCCTTATCAAGGCTTTCTCATCATCAGTTACGGACATTATTTTTTACAAGCAAGTACCCACATCATCAAATTTTTTTTTTATTTGTACGTTTGTTTTTCATTTAGGAGATGATATCATGACAAAGCTTCTTTGTATTAAATTCTAGTTCTTTATCTAGCAATACATCAATTAAAATGATAAAACTCAGTAGAAGAATCCTTTATAATTTCAACTGATGATTATAATTTTTACAAGAATAGTGTCCTCCACTTTGGGATGTCTATAATAATATTGCAGTTATATGGACATCACATTTACACCAATGATCATGCTTATTGAGAAATGAATGACACAATAAAAAGGAATACTTACACAGTCGATACAGAGACTGAATTCTTGTTGCTGAAACTTGGCCTTAACAAGAAATACCCTGGCGTTTTCTTGGAGTGATGACTTAGATACTGACAAACCTGTAATTCAAATTCAAATCACTCAAGTATAACAAATACGTACAAACATAAGACAACCTCAAATAGTGTAGACGTGTGGTTTGACAAAATGATGAGAATATATCCATCATGATATGGAATATAAAATATGGGAAAGCAAACCTTGTGGCTATATTAACTAGCACATTCAGGCGTATAATCACAAAATAATTGCAATATGTTTCTCATTATTTACCAAGTACATGTCAATCATCAAAATACATATCTAAAAACGACAAATTCTTTATTCATCTTGTACAATAAAATAAAACACATCCTTTTGCATTTCAAATCAAAAATGCAGACACATATATAATATCATTGGCACATGAATTGAAAATAATAAACCATTTACTTATATAATAAACTGTTTACTTAAACAGTTATGTTAAAATGCCCTAAGTTGGTAGTAATATAATGGTTAGGGTTTGTATTAAATCATCAAGCAAATTGATGTAACGTAATAATATACTGAAAAAAGAATTCTAAAAACTCACATCATTTTCAATGCTGTCAGCATTTAAAATTATGAAATTATTTTTTAATAAACCTATAAATCATAACACAGAGTACATGGTCAGTTACCTCATCTTGGTTTGTGAAATTGGAGTAAAAATAAGGCAGTTTTCTGTAATCTTGTCGGTTGTCTACGGTGTTGTGTCCCATGCCGGACCCCTGTGTGCTTATGGAAGTCTGACTTGAAAAAGAGGACTGGCTTCGCTGATGTTGCAGCAGACCGGGGGGAGGAGGCGGAGGGGAATCAGGCGGTGTGTCTCCAGTGGGGGGTGGTGGTGGGGCTCGCTGTTTTGGCATCCTTGAAGCGTTTTATCACATGATGCTGCACCATTAGCCTGGTAGTACAGTGTATTACAGAATGAAATTATTATTATACAGGAATTCATAGCAAAATAAACAAAATTGTTCAACATTGGCTTCGAATTACAAGAAGGAAAAACTCTGAGGTTCTGTTGAATTTAAGTGAATGCAGTTTTTCTAAACTGGTACATACCAAGTTTTCTGAAATGACCTATAGATATCATGTATATAGTCCAATCTCCATTACACACCAGGGTTCAAGAGAAAAGAAATTTGAGTCAGAGGCTTTTCACAAATTGTTAGTCACCTACATGTGTATTAACTACTAACAAGATACACAATATGTCCACACAGGATGGTTTACTTTAGTATATTCAGTATAGGTGCTAATTAACCTCGAATTGTCTACAGCTTTTTGAAGAAATGTAATAGTTATACAATGTAACAACAAACTTTGTTATTTGTAAACACCGTCTGCAGCACCTCTAATACATAAATGCAAGAAGAAATTGAACAGTCTATTGATCAATAACATCTATACTCATGTATATATCTTAACATTACTTATGGATTTTTTTTCTAGTTGATCCATGGAAATATTCCATGACATAGATCTAGCTGACACATTGAGAAAATACCCGGGGATTTAAGAATGTTCATGTGCAATGTTCCGTTAAAAACATCAATCTGACAACCTAACACAATTAAGTGTTAATACAGGTACACTTACTTTGCAATTGTATTTTCCATTAAAAATAACATTTTCCATGTAAAATAGAATATTGTAGAGAGTCAGTCAGAAGAACACTCTGGTTTGAACAACTTGTTGACAAAACTAATCTATTGAATGGGGGCACACAGCCCTGACACCGATCCTCTAAAAATAGCACAACCGGAAAACCCAGACGGATGCATTACAAGTGTGCGCTCAGGCAAAACATATAAAAACAATCAGAAAATGACAGATTAACTTTTACAGAGGACTCTGACGTAAAATCCAGAGTCTAAATACCTCATATAGTTATATAGCTCGTACAAGACCACCAACACAAAACCTGCATATACTTATCTATTCAAGTGATACACATATACAAAGTATATATTTGGAAATTTGTTGTACAAATGAAGCACTATAAAAAAGACTGCTCCTACTTCAAGCTATGAATAATGGCATAAATACACCATTAACAGACATCTGGATAAAATGCACAATTGTGTATAGATGTCACATATAGACATGTGTTTGATCATAAACACAAATCCACTTTACTTGATTTTAACAATTCAGACTACCATGTATTTCTTTGAGCCATTTGTCTTAAATCAATCAGTATATATACTTCCTGCAGTGCTTTAATGTATAACTCTCTCTCTCTCTCTCTCTCTCTCTCTCTCTCTGGCCCTTATGAAACCTATTCTGTGAGGATGTCCTCATAAAGTCTATAGATTGATTGATTATTGTTTAACATCCCTCTCGACAATTTTTCACTCATGGAGATCGACAGTCAAAATTGCTGGTGAATTAAGGGCTGAAGTTTCTGCCTTTGAGCATGGAGGGATCTTTATCTTGCCACACCTGCTGTGACATGGGCCTCATCTGAATTAAAGACTGCCCCATTTAGTCGCCTCTTAGAACAAGCAAGGGATACGGCATGAGGACCTACTCTAACCCGGATCCATGTCTAGAAGAGAATACACATATTTGCTATTGTAAAGGCAAAAAAGTACTATGATTATTAGCTATAGGGACACCTATAAAAGTTTATCTAAAACTCTCTTTCGAATTGTGAAAAAAATGGTTTCGAGATAGAATATCAGTGAGTACATGTCCCCACACCACTTGTCCCCCACTAATCTAATATCTTGTATCTATAAATCTTTTACATTCTGTGGGTCATGTTCATGGAGACTTACAATGTAACTGTGAGTTTTTGTCCTCTTAATGTACTTCTGTCTTCACAACTTCCGTCCTCACAACTTCCATCAAATGGTTAAAAATTGCCCTTACTATATATATACAAGTTCTCTCTCTCTCTCTCTCTCTCTCTCTCTCTCTCTCTCTCTCTCCATGCACACATACAAGATATCTTACATTATGGCCCAATCTGACTAAAGTACAGACCTATATTATTATATATATAATAATATAGGTCTGTACTTTAGTCAGATTGATTATGGCCAGCTGAACATCCAATAATGCATAAAAAACATTGATTATATTACTCAAAATTTTAAACAATGCTGTGTAAAGTTGATTTTATAATCAACTCCATATGATATAATCTGGTATGCAATTCAGGAGTGGATCATCAAAGATCTTAATGTGTCAATGAAATCTTAAAATGATTAATCATTAATGGTTATACATGATTAAATTCAGAAGCTCTGTCTAATAATACATTATGCAGCTTATCTTTATTTATGCTACAAATAAAGATCATGTGACCTACATAATTAATTCAAAACATAATATATATAATTAACACTGTGGAGAGTTGTCCATTAATTCCAGACTGTTTTGAAAGTTCTATAGACACTAATCATTTCAAAGAAGAAACTCCTTTGAGCAGACGATTTTAAATCTTGCATATATATTGACAATGTCTACTAGTGTTAATGTTCAATACACACACATACACAAACACACACATGTACACCGACTGGGTAAAATTCACTGTCAAATATTTACATTAATTTTACAATTCATGCATTACTAAATCAACCAGGAAGACATTTCCCAAACAAATTCAGACTGCCATTGGCTAAGATATATTTCTACGCATGAATCATTTCAATAACAGAGAAATCTTTTTAAAAAAATTAAACCACCTAAATTTTAAAACCAATCCCCCTGTCAAAGGCAAAACAAGCTAATTACTGTGTCTGCCATTAGGCCTATAGATGCTCAAGCTTATGACATTTCGCATTTTCTATTATAAACAAAGCCTTCATTAAGTTGGGATGATTAAATCAAACACCTCACATATCTCTTCCAAATGCAGGTATAGAATGTTCATCAACTCATTCAAATTCTAAATTCCATCAGAAATTTGATATCAATTTGAAATGAGGTTAAGAATGTATAGTCAAAGAATATTACTAGTATAGCAGGTGACCTCAAATGTTTACTCAAATCAATTAAGGGATCTGTAAAAGGTGCAACATCCAATTTTTGCTTATTCATACAGTAATGATATTTAAGGTGTTTACTTGAACATTTATAGGTTAATTGTCTGGGACTCCCATGGGTTTTGAAAAAGCATTAAAAACCAGAGGCCCATGACGTGGACCTTAACAGTCACCTTAGAAATGCACTTTTTTGTTTTATTGTGTTACCTGTGTAGACGTGTTTTATACTTTATTTAATACTTTGTAGTAGATGATAAATATATTGGTATATCCATGCATACACAATATTATTGATAATACACAATTCTTATACAGGTGAGTCAAGCTCTCTATTTGAATTCTAAACGGGAAAATAATTTATTTATTAAATTTTCAAAAGGGACTTGATCATTATTCATTATAGATGATCATGCAGACAGTTTGCCTGTTTGATGTCCAGTGAGTAGTCTAAAGATTTTCTAAAATATACTGCATTTGAAACATATGATCGACTCACAGGCACTCAACATTTTAAACATTTATATGATAAAAAAATGTCTTCCTATAAACAAAATATTCACAAGATATATCAATCATGCTGTCATTTTAGTTTTCTTTTTTAATTACCAGCTGCAGGATTGTTGCTTGCAATTTTCGGAGGAAAGTTTGATATGATATGAAAATTATAATTAATTAAGACTCCTACCATTTAGAAGCAACACTGTCAAGGTCTTACCTCTCACATCGTCATGGTGAACTAGAAATAAAGTCCATTTATTGGCTGTAATCATGTAACTGTCAAACATTGTCTACCGCTTCTCATAATTCTTCAGAAAATTTTGCTTAAAGTTAAGGTAAAAACAATGCATTTTGAGGGTGGAACCCTCCTTTGAAAGCAAAAATTAACCAACCCCCTTTCAAAAATCCCTGGATCCACCCCTGTGGTACCATGCCGCTAAATTCTCCATAGCTGAATTTCAACCCAAATGCGTCTGCACTAGGGTGCAAAGGGACATGGGACACAAGATTTAAACATTTTTAGTTCCTTTTTTAGTTCCTCTACCCAAAAAGACATTCTATAGCATTTAGGGTGGAAGTTTGACCTTTAAGTTTTTGGAAAAAAGGAGCAAAAATAAAACATTCAATATAAACAAACAGTTAATGGATAGGAATTTAAGGTCACCTGATTGAAGCAGAATAGTTACAGAGAGGGCAGATATTTTGAATTGTTTAAAGATTAAAGTAATCCTATCATCACTATATGTCACAATCATGAGTAAATGCAGAACCTTCTGTTTTCAAAATTGTGATATTTCAACAAATTCTATTTTTACATGGTGATATTCAAAATATCTGATATCACTTCCTTCCTGGGCGCTGAGGACTTAATCAGCTTTGACCAAGTCTAAGGTGTCCTGGTATTGATTATTCTGTCGTTGAAAGAACACAGTTTTTTATTCTTCTTGTCGAAAGAACACTTAGGAAATTTGAAATGAATAGGATGATTAATGCACATTAACACACACACAACCCCACCCTCTACTTCTTGAAAGTGGAAAAAATTTATTAAAGTAAAAATATAATTAAGTGTGACAATATTGATTTTTTAAAAAATATTATGTTGTGTTATATATAGTTATTCTAACACCATTTATGGAACATATCTTTTATCCATGTGTTCATACCTGCACACTGTAACAGTAATATTTCCGATAAGTTTTTGATATAAGCTTGTGCAAAAATAAAGACTTCACATTTTGAGTCCATGTACCCTGCCAAGGAATCCATATAACTATACATGTTATAATATACATGTATTTACATACCAGTACAAAATACATGCTGGTATATAAATTTGTGTTTAGACAGTCACCCAGACAAGTTTCTAAAAGTACAATTGCGAAATGCATACGTACGAAACTATATTAACTTTGCCAAATTTATGTTCACACATACTAAAGAGACTTAGTTGACCTAATAAACACAAGTGATGTCAATACAAAATTATATCCAAAACAGCCGGTGTATATTATATATATATAGAACAAAAGCTGTGTGGACTTTGATTCCATTTTCATTCATTCTAGCACAATTGCAAACTGGGTTGGAGCAGACAATCATTATAATCCTATCAAGATATACACAACCCTAGCTGTCAAACAGATTACAATCTCACCTCCACCATGTGTCCCAGTTATATCAGTGACATCTGGTGTCATATATATGTATCAATATGATGTACATGTCCTGATATTCTAAATAAGTTTTAATTAATCACCATTAGGTTCTATCTGTGTATTTAGTAATTGTGAATACATGTATATATATATATATATATATCTAGAGGTTCAACTGTAGTACAGCACCTGCCAGGATTCCCTAGATCTCTTCTTTAAATGCTTACAATCAACCAGTACATAAACTTCCTCTGAAAATTGATACTAGCTTTGGATCTCATAATTTATAAAAGGCATTTCGTGAGGACTGACTGCAAAACAACTTATTGATGGGAAAACATGTTATTGAATACAAATTCTTTGGTTAATGAAATGTTTATAGGACTTTTTCTTTAAAAGAGTCTCCTTTTGATAATACAGAACTTGAATAAACATGTTTTGAAAACCAGAAATTCTGACATCAATGCAGTCACTGTCCAATGGAGTACTATTTATGGTACAGTAACAATACTATAGACATGATAGAGTAAGTACAAACTTCCTGTTTACATGATAGCACTCAATCAATCTATCTGCTCAGTCCATCCATGATAATGAATTATTAGAGTTCAAGGATAAATACACCTTTAGCAGAAATACTCTATCTAGAGACCTTGTGTACATACATGCTACATATATACAAAGTTTTCACCAGAGATTTAACATCAGCACAATATTATTTTATTAACAAAGGATGACAGATTTCTAAAATGGAACTGGCTTTAACATTTCAGTACACACTGATTTTGACTACGGATTACTCTGTTTACCTGATCAAGATTTAGGGCTCATGACGGGTATGACCGGTCGACAGGTGATGTTTACTCCTCCTATAGGCACCTTATCCCACCCTTGGTATGTCCAGGGGTCCGTGTTTGCCCAACTATTCCTTATAGGAGTTATGGGATTGATCATTGTTTGAACTCTTCACCTTTTCATATATATATACCTTTTCATATATACATGTACATGTACTTATGCATTAATTATCCTAGATTTGAATACAATAATTAAAATGAGGACTTCAATGAATTTAATACCAAATCATGTGGAACATCCCTAACTTTCTGTCTTCCAATAATTTCCATTCACTTCAGTAAACTTCGTGAAATCTCAATGTTCTTTGTTTAACATATACACATGATTTTACATCATTCAGAAAAGGACATGCACCTATACAATTATTGAACTGTTTGAAAATCCAAGTAGATCCCATAAACATTGACAAACAGACACGCAAGATATGAACTGTCTAATTAATCATTGAACTTTTTACATATTCCATAGATCTATTTCCCACACACAAATACTTAGACACTGAACTTTTACAATATTCCAATTATTTCTCACATACAGAATGATAATGAATATTCCGATTTATTTCCTACGTACAGATGTACAATTAATCATTTAACATTAATTCTTTTTTTAAATATTCCATCTAATTCCACCACAGACAAATAATACTATCTAGTTTCCACTTTTCTCTCACATTATCACTGACAGTAATAAATTAACCAATGGGGAACAACCCAACGAATCTACGATTACCTAACATTCTGTATATATCCTAACAATACAATGCACATCTAGTCCTTTACCAGCCTACAGCGGAGTACAGCCTACAGCCATAGCTGAATATTCTTTATAAAGCTGAAGGTGCCTGGGAAAGTCAACACTCACATGGACACCGGCCCATTGTTTTTCTCTTTACCCCTTTCCTTCCCTTTCACCATATTGTAAATTTTCTCTCGCCTTTCCCCTTCCTTTTCACACCCAGTTTGTTTTTAGTCCATCATGAAAAAAATCTTTCCTGGTGAAAATCCGTAATATTTTAGATTCTAAACATAAATAGGTACATAAACTGTACTTTTATATTCATGACAAAGTTACAAGGATATCTTCCCAAAACCTAGTAAAAGGACACAAAACTCCTGCCATTAAATATGGCTGGGGAAAGGATATATATAATACAGTATAATATTATGCATTCCATGATCTGAAAATATGTAAAGGGTTTCTTTGATATTTGTGTTTATCATTCGACACGAATGGTGGATAACCAGTGTTGTACACATCTAGAATGTCTGGTTTGATTTTAAAATTGCTAAAGCTCTAGTGTACAGAAGGTCCCCACTTTAAGCCAGTGTTCTGTAAAAGATTTGTTCATGATGAAACACTCTGTAAATAAGTGTTATTGCTCCTATACATCTAACTGTGTCAGTCAGAGTTCTTGGATCAATCCAAAATACTGATCCAAGATAACTTTTGTAAATACATCTCGTATATTTTGTAAATATACTAAGGGGGGGGGGGGGGGTGGGGGGTGGGGAATTCCCCCCACCCCCACCCATATCATCGTACACTTTGCCCTCCTTTCAGTTTTCTCCTCTCATTCCTAACACCCCCTCAACACACACTTCTTCCTTTATCTGCCCCCTTAGTACATATTACATATATCAATAATTAATAAGTTCATTATAAAATGTATATAATATACATCTCTGTCTCTTTTCTGGATCACTAAGCCTCCTGGTGTTATCTATGATGTACATGACAAACTGCACACACGCATGTTTAACAAATTACCTGATCAAACACTGCAGTTCTATCTGTACAGAAATCTCAATCACAGTGCTCTCTTTCCATTATATTCACAGCAAGATGCCACATCTTCTCCTCAAGGTGTCGGATCAATCTGAAATGAGAGCATCCTTGCTATGATATTGTAACTTTTTGTCAATGTTATAACAAACACAGCAAGCAACTCAGAGGGTCACTTGCATAGCAAAGATTAGACCACAGAAAAATTTAGTCTACACTTGCATCTAATAAATTTACAACATCATTTTGATTGCGCAAACATCTCCATATGAGTGAAAAATTCTCGAGAGACGTCAAGCAAGATACAATCAATCAATCGATTGCGCAAAGTCACATTTCGTTGATATTCCTGGGTGAATTACAGTACCCGCAACGTTATTCTTGACATGATAAACGATAGAACATGATACACGCACGATAGGATAGGATACACGCACGATAGGATAGGATACACACACGATACGATAGGATACACGATAAACCTGATAAATGATCTTCACGATAGACCTGATAAATGCAAAACATGATAAACGATCTTCACGATAAACGGAAAACTTGATAGAAATGTTGTAAATTTAGAAGCAATTTATAGATAGAACAAAATTTTGATACCGACAACAGAATTACATTATGTTGATAATAATACTGAAGGATTTCAATATTTATTACATACCTAAAACGTATAATTTCTTCAATACACGGTCGTACTTAAAAAATTTTTTTACACCATCACAGCTAAAATCAGAAAACTAAACTACATACGGTATTTAATTCATTATTTGATATCTATATGAATTTTCTCAGCCAATGATTCTAAAATTGTACTTTCACCTAATGTTTAATATATAAATTACACAGGGAATTAACTAAATGTAATATAATGTAGTGATATCATATGCTTCAGTAGCTCTCTTATTCTAATGTCTATTATCTTGAATGTGAAATAAAACCAAGTAATATTTTGTGTTGTAGCGAGGAGGGGTTATTTTGCATCAAGCTTTAAGTTCACCGGTCATTCCACAATTACAATTATTTTCATCATGACCGCTTTAAAAAAGACCCACTGCATTATACCAACTCTTCATACGTTAGATATTTCTACACTATAAATGATAATTGATATTCATAAGTAATTGGAACATATGTATTTGAAATGATATCTTATTAACAAAAAATTAATAAAATATGACCAAAAAAAAATAAAATAAATAAACAAAACACGGCTTTTTTAAATTCACAATTTTGAAACACTTAAAAACTTTTGTGTTTATAATAATAATAATAAAAGTACACTTATATAGCGCCTTATCTAAAAATACTCTAAAGCGCTGTACAACATACTAAAATTTACAATTGATAATTAAAAGAAAAACCATAGAATACACAACGAATAATCCTTACACATATAAGCATGAATGCAACATTATGTCATAATGGATAAAAAGTACAAATCAAGACAATTTAAAGTATAAAATATGATGCAAGCATACAACGTCCTAAATATATGAAAAACAAACAAGTAAAACCACTCAAAGGAATCTAAAACACAAATGTGCCCAAAATTCATTAAATTCAACAGTACATAGCTATTTAAAGGTTATAGGATTGACAGAAAAGATGAGTTTTTAACAGACATTTAAAACATTCAAGATTTTTGGCGTTTCTGAGCTGGCTAGGCAGATTGTTCCAGAGTGTGGATGCAGCCTTGTCGAATCTGCGTTCACCGTAGGTCTTAGTTCTGACTGATGGTACAGTTAATAGATTTGCGGTTTCTGAACGCAGGGCTCTTGTCGGGTTGTATGGAATAATGAGTTCCGTTAGATATCCTGGAGCCAGGTTGTGGAGACTTTTAAACACATAAAGGAGAATTTTGTACTGGATACGATAATCAACGGGAAGCCAATGAAGATTGATCAGAACAGGTGTGATATGATCGTGTTTTCTAGTCCGTGTAATTATCCTTGCAGCGGTGTTTTGAATTCGCTGGAGTTTGTGAATTGTTTGTTGATTCCATACAATAAAGCGTTACCATAGTCCAGCCTCGATGTAACGAGAGAATTCACTAGAATTTTACAAGCATCATCAGTTATAAACGGTCGAATGCTGCCTATCCGACGTAGATGCATGTAACATGATCTTGCAACGGAACTGCATTGTTTTTCCATTGTAAGAGATTTGTCGAGATACATTCCGAGATTTTTCACACTTTCAGTATCACAAATGATGTTTCCATCGAAAGTTATGTTGAAATTATTGTTATCGTATTTGCTTCGTTTTGGGACAAACACCATTAATTCTGTTTTGTCTTGATTTAGTTTTAGCAGGTTAGTACACATCCATTTACGGATATCTGAGAGACACTGTGTTAACCTATTCGAAACATCATCCCAGTTTTGACGCGGTTCGACTACAATATAGATCTGGCTGTCATCAGCATAGCAGTGATAGTCCATGTCATGAAGATCACATATTTGTCCTATCGGTTTGCTGAACAAACAATAGAGCCGAGGCCCTAACACAGAACCTTGCGGAACTCCAATCGTAATTTCCTGGGATTCAGACAGTTCGGAACCGACGGCTACACGCCGACATCTGTCACTCAGATATGATTGTATCCAAGATAAAGCAGAGCTAGTTATTCCATAACTAAATTTGTGACGTTGAAAAAGTATCTGATGATCGATCACATCGAAGGCAGCTGATAGATCTAACATTACAAGAATGCAACAACAGTTATTGTCAAGTGCCTTCACCACGTCATGATGGACTTTCAACATAGCCGTTTAGTATGTAAAAAAAAAATATTAAATAATCATCAAAACCGGCATTATAATTTCCAGTATCTACCCGTACGACTATTGGTACATGTACAAGTACAAGTAAAAAAAAAAAACAACGATGACAGCCAATTCGTGCCCAGTTGGGCAGACTTTAGAGAGATGCAACACCATTGCACTCTTTTCAAACTTAATCTTCTAAATGTGTGAAATACAATGTCCCCGAGAATGTTTGCTGTCAAAACACGGGTGATACACAGACGCGCACAAGTTCAGTAGTGGGTATATAAATAGTACACAGGTGGAAAAAAATCGGAAGAAAAAGAGCCTTTATTAAAATATAATAAACAATGTAATTTACTGATTCTTCCTTTTAAAACGGAACTTCATATTTCTCTGTTAGTGTTGATTACAAATAATGGTTTCTAGACAAACAAATGTTTATGAACTTCAGATGAAGGAGCTTTCAGATCTACTGTCCCTGGTTTGCTCGGCAAACCACTGCCTACTTTTCATACTACTTAGAATGAAATTGTGATAAATTTTCACCCTCTCTGGACCGACAAATAGCTCTTCTTCTGCCTTAAAATCGACAGCTTTGTGTTCTCTTTCAAATATACTGTCTTTTCTCGATTCCTAAAAATAGCTTCTTTAACAAAACGAATAAAGCTTTCGAAAAGTATCGTACTTTTTCATTAGATTTAATACACAATTCCAATAGTTTCCGAAGCTACACGAAAAACGATTTTCACAATAAACGGAAAACCGGATACACGCAAAACATGATACACGATAGACCTGATAAACGCAAAACACGATAGAAAACGGAAAACCTGATAAACGCAAAACACGATAGGATAGGATACACGCACGATAGGAATGTCAAGAATAACGTTGCGGGTACTGTACCTCAGTTCTCTCTTCGTTTCATTATTTCCAGCACAATGAAATGCACCTTATCATTACTGAAAATGAGTAGGTCTAATGTATATAATGAAATGTAATATCAACCATAGCCAAGGTAAGGCAATGTGACATCACAGTCATTGTTTTGATGTCATAATTACATATAATTAATTATGATGTAGTGGCAAACCTTATATTGAGGTGACTGTTTTATGCAACAGAAAATACAAACCTCTGGTTTTTCTGAATGAAAAAAAATAGCAACCAGTCACACCGAGTTTCCAGTTTCATCTTGGTATACTCTGTGATGTGAAACATAGTGACACCCCCACCCCCAACACACGGAGTTTAGAATATCAATCATTACACTTAACAGGACAGAGAAATTGTAGTTACTATCTTATCCATATATATGTCAAACTATGAATATATCTAACTGTAAGCTTGATTAATTATTCAAGGCTTTTAAATGCATACCCTTACAAAAAAAGGGGGGGGGGCATACCCTTACAAAAAAAAGGGGGGGGGGCGTGACGCATGAAGTCAGATCTCATTAGCTTTGGGGGATTTTGCCCCCTCCCCCTTTCCACCACCATAAATATCATAAACAGATAAAAGCGAAATGTTGAAATATTAGACCTTCATGGGAATAATTTCCTTGGGGGAACAAACTTTTGGCCAAAGAGTGCAGTGGCGAGTGAACCCCACGTTATACCTATGAAAAAAGTCTGCTAAATCATTACAAACTTTCAAACAGCAATAAAAAATGCGCTAATTAGATGCATGACCAAAAAGGTGACCAGAGGAAATTCCAGCTAATATCATCTCTCGACACTGCTTTAATGCAAAAAAAATAACCAGTTCACAATTATATATATCTAATACTTATATTGTTATAAATGATCACCAATAATATGTACCTTGTGTTGAGTAAAATATAATAACATCAAAGTAACTGAAGTGAAAGTAATCGCCTCCATTCAGGAAGTTGTTCCACTTAGATTGTCACTATCAACCAGACGACGGAACGTAGCGCCATCTGGTCGAGTGTAAGTCTGGTCTCCGCCCCCGCCAGTTATTGATCAATCGTAGAGCAGGGGATCATGGGACAAGAAATACGGCGGTACGTTTTAGTCATTTAGTCATAACGCTTTCTGAATGTTGTACAGGCAGTGGATTATAATTATGTTTTCATCTTGCAACATGACTTTGGATTTGATCCGCCTTTTAATATTTAACGCGGGAAATACATTTATGAAGCTGAAACAGCTGAATTGGAAGTTACAGCGTCCAAAGGAAGATAATCGCATGTAGATACGTGTAAAAAGTTACCTCTGTACAGTGGCGTAGCTTCCATTGAGGCAACCGAGGCAGCTGCCTCGGTAAAACAAAAACAACAACACCTTTTACGTTGTTAAAATGTCGATAGCTTCTTGGGGGCTGCGCCCCACAGACCCCCTGCCTCGGTAATATTCGAACCCAAGCTACGCCTATGCTGTACAGTATATAATTAGTTTTATAATTGTAACGAATTATGTTTATTTATAATCTTGTGTAAGTTGTTAACCAATCTTATTAGTATGGTTGATCTTATTGCTGTCTGCCTAGAAATTAAAATAAAAGGTGTATAAATTTGTAATTTAATTAAAATTTTACCATATCACAATGCAAAACACACACATTTATTTGGAAATTACAGGAATAAAACCCTATTAAATACTGGGGGATAGGTCATATAGCTGAACCGAAGGCTAATGAGGGCGTTGCTGATAACATTTAGTTCGGCGTCCGTCTGTCGAGACCTGTCCGTAAATTTTTAAAAACATTTTTGTCTTCTTCAAGTCAAGTCAAACCCACTGGCCCAGTTGCAATCAAACAAGCATCCGTGGGTAAAGGGGATTCAAGTTTGTTCAAATGAAGGAACATTCCCACTTGAAAGGGGAGATCGACGATCAAGAAAAGGCAAATATACAATGTAGGGTGGGGTTATTTTCTCCTATTTAAAGAACCATTGGACCCAAAAGTTGAAATTTGCATGAAAGTTTCCTATAGTGTAGATTCAAAATTGTTCAAATCATGGTCCCGGGGTTAGGTTGAGGCCACAATAGGGGATCAATATCTAGGGAAATTTTTTAAAGCTTCCTGACCTAGAGTAGATCCAAGTTTGTCCAAATCTTGCACACCAGGGGTAGACATGGGTCCACAATATAGGAGATCAACAGTTTTTTACGGGAATATGCAGAAAAATTATTTCTTGATAGCAGGACGCAATATGTAAAAAAAAATAATAATAAATAAATAAAATGAACCTATGTCTCTGATACATTACCTGTCACAACAAGTGTTCCTCGGGGTTCTATTTTGGATACTCTTTTATTTTTATTATATATGAATGACCTTCCGTTACATATATGAATGATTCAAATGTTGACATGTTTGCCAACTGTGGTACTCTACACTATTATGGTCATAGTGCGAGATGTTTAGAAAATGTGCCCAATTCTGATCTCTGTGACATTGAGAACTGGCATGGTGCTCTCAAAATCCAATAGTGTTGAACGTAGATAAAACGAAACGTATGCTTACGGGTACGCAGCAAAGGGAATCAAAATTGGAAGACCGAATTTTAAAACTTGTTGCTAGAAATAATCAAACTGAAATGGTTCAGACGGAGAAGCTTCTTGGTGTACACATTGATGATAAATAACTTTACACCAATCATATTGACTCGGTTTGCAAAAACGTAAACGTACATATTATTTACTCTACACAAGATAAAAAGCTTTCTACCCCTACATACAATGTACCAGAATACTCGATCACAATGTACATGCATGCATTTTGCCATCTATTAACAATTGCTTCACTATTTGGGGTAATACATCCGAACCTTGGTATAGAAAAAATATTCCAAGTTATAAAAAAGAGCTGCAAGGATAATTCTGGATGCAAGTTCAGATTCCCCGATCTTTCAAATCATTATTTGAGAAATGTGATTTGATCAGAACTTATTTTTCCAGTTTTACAATCGAGGCAGACTCTCGTTTAAAGTCAGCATTTTACAAATTCTATTATACTAATAATAATGATTGAATTCATTTTGTAAAGTGTAAAATCCATATTGCTCTAAACGCTATTTAAATAACAATAAAATAAGTACAATAAGTTGTAGAAGAACAAATGACTAGTAGGTGGAGGTAAGCAGTCCGTTATGGTTGCCCAACATAGTAATCTTGACTTAGAGTTCATCTGCACAGACTAGTTGTAATGAATTGCAAACAGATGAGTCTTTAGTTTATATTTAAAGATACAGAGACTAGCAGCAGTTCTGATATCATATGGTAGAGCATTTCACAGTATATGACCAGCCACACTAAAACCTCGAGTTTGAATCACAGTTGAAGTGGTAAATGGTAGAATATGGTAAAAAGCAGTATGTTCGTTATAACAATCTGATTTACCATTGCAACCTGTCATTAAATCACTGGAGTCCTTGAGGGTCATTATGAAACAAGTCTCACCAGTTTTGAATTCCCATGCCACTATATGAGTGTTAAGCACAACCTGGTGGTATAGCTGTGAAATTCAGCTGATGAAAAGCATTGTACATGATACACCCATCCATCGACGGAGGTACCAGGTTACATTCCTCTCATTGTAAAGTAGTACTGGGTGTATATGAAAGCCTATTAAATTTTGGAGTTTTGTCTGAACTCTGAAGATTACATATACTCATCAAATGTACTTACAAATGTAAGTGAAGCAATCCGTGTACAAAGGTCTCTGTCATTATCAGTATGTTTCCATAGCGTAACTACCATTGGAGTTGCCAAGACAACTGTCTCGGTAAAAAAAAGTCGTACTTACATATAGCATGGATTTTGATTAACTCAAAAAAAAAAGTTTCGAGTCATAGAATCAATCAATAAAGTTCAAACCAGAGACATGTATACTAGTATCTAACGAAATTAGCTTTCAACTTCAACTTGTTTATTTTAGCGTCCCTGTTCAGCTGCATTGACCAAAGTCGTGGGTTAGAATTATACGCCTATTGACAACCCCAATCCTTCCATGAAAAATAGAATAACCAATCTAGTAATCTATATCAAACCAAAAAAACAAAAAACAAAAAAAAAACCTGATGCTGTGTCGTGGCTCGGTCGGTACCGTCGAGCTGTCAGATTGATATTTTCACTCAGAAGGAGGCCCTCACTTTTTCCAGAAACATATTATATATGGCTCTGTTTATTCTTCTTCTGTACTTCCTTTGCATTGAAGTTTGCTGCAAATACTTAATACACACATGTAGTATATAGGGAAAAGAGTACTTTATTTTTTTCTCATACACTTTCATGAAAAAGGAAAGATAACGAACGGTGATCAATCGCATAATTCCTATCAAGAGTAAAATAGAAGAGTAAACATGGATCTCTGGACACACCAGAAGTGGGGTCAGATACATCGGAGTAAACATTCCTTGTTGACTAATCACACTCATCGTGAATCCAATATCTTCACCAGGTAAACTGAGCAATCTGTAGTTAAAATGTATAGGTGAAGATCACGAACAGGTGATCAATCTCATAATTCCTATAAGGAATACAAAATTAAGAGTTGGGCAAACACGGACCCCTGAACATACCAACGGTGGGATCAGGTACCTAAGATGAGTAAGCATCACTTGTATACCTGTCACACCCTGATCAGCTAAACAGAATAATCCTTAGTCAAAATCAGTATGCATGTAAAGAACGGCCTCTCAAACAGTATTTTACCCAATGACAGGTTGTATTGGTAAATTACATGGTTATAACGACTATAAAATTTGCAAAATGCTGATTTTGTACGAGACTGTTGAAACCCTTGTTACATCAACTTATTTATCAGTAGCCTGTCTCGATTTAAAAACTAATCATACGCAGAAAAAGCTCTTGCGTATCGAATAAGCTGAGAGATATTAACACCATATGGCAGTGATAATGGGACATTGCTACATTATCTCCCTCATGCATAGTTCTTATCCTTAGACGAATTTGACTCCACTTTTTGGCACTCTGTTTTTCTGTATTTCGGATTTCAAACATTTCGGTTGAGCATCACTGAAGAGACATTATTTGTCGAAATGCGCATCTGGTGCATCAAAATTGGTACCGTATAAGTTTTACAATACAATATGTAAATATGGGAAGTTGACGTTTGAGAACCCGAGGTCATGTCGTTTGTCATGAAGTTGAGTCGTTAGGTTGCTGTTAACATCTATGGTCAATAAAGTATCGAAGTACGAAGCAGATGTTGAAGACTCTGTGGTGTATTTCATTTCGAGTTCATATGAATGCAAAAATGAGTTTTGTTGATTGATAAAATGCTGACGATATATCTAAATGTTGAGTTTAAGACCACATCAATCTGCCTAAAAATCCAAAAACAAACATTTGGCCCTCTCACGAATTAACTAAATCAAGATATAAGGTTCACTGCGGGGTGATTGGTCGACAGGGGATGCTTACTCCTCCTAGGCACCTGATCCCACCTCTGGTATACCCAGGGGTCCGTTTTTGTCCAATTATCTATTTTGTATTGCTTATAAGAGTTATGAGATTGATCACTGTTCGTTATCTTCACCTTACAAGTAAATTTTAGACAAAAGTCTGTAATCATTACATATTTCATTCCAAGCACTTTTCGAGAATAAGGTCACAAAAATGTATAGGGACTCATTGCTTTTATAGGTCATACTGCATAAGCATCTGTCATTTCTTGATTTTGTACGATTATTTTTCATTCCGACAACTAATTCAAACTCTTTCATATTTCAAATTCATATTATTTTCTTAAGTTTGGCCAATCGCATAACACCTAAACGTTTATACCTCTGCTCAATCGTCCAAGTTACTCTCATTCTAGTGTCACCCTTGCTGTTGGTTGAACAACTGCGTTTCAATAGCACTCATAGTTTTGAATAATCGAACAGTATTATCAGTTGATAGCGAAATTATGACATCCCAACAATCATAGTTGGCCGAGTTTATTTTCTTTGGGAGAGAGCATAAAAATCATTCCTATGAAAACAATAAGGCAAAGAGAAAGATTCTGATGTATGTCTGCCAGTGAGCAATCCCAACCGACTGTTCTCAGTGACGTCAGTCCTACAGCCTCTGTGTCTGGTCATTCTAACAGCAGTTCATCTATCGAAGATTGAAGAAATCCAATGAATTTCATAAGTAACTTACTGGCTGATGTTGACCAAGAAGAATTGCTCATTTCAAATCAAAGACATATATTCAAGGCAGACATTACATTGAAGGGTGGGAACTTAAGTCGCCTTTTTGGATAAAATCATCTCTATTATGAATTCTGTCGAAAATTATGTCAGACGATGGGCTAAATATGAAAAAGAACTTGATATATTGTCAGAATGGATTAAAAGTGTAAGAGGAATATCAAAATCACACATTAGACATATTAAAACAAAAGTACGTATAATCTATCCCACTGTGTTTAGTAAACTAAAAGTGATAAAAGAATTAGATGGCAGGTCAATAAGTAACCAGCCTAACTTATTTTCGGTTGAGATCCACCTCTTCTTTTTCGATGTAATTGCCATCTAGTGTGATGCACTTAGACCAACGGTGTTCAAGTGCCATCAGTCCAGAACTGAAAAAGTCAAGGTCATTTCCATTGATCCACTCCTCCACTGCCGTCACGACTTCTTCGTCAGACCGGAAATGACGTCCACGGATATTCTTTTTCAAGTTTTGGAATAGGAAGAAGCCGCTAGGAGCTAGGTCAGACGAACAGGTAGGATGTGGTATTACGGGTAATTCATATCCGGTTCGCTCTACAGCATCCATTGCAACTTTGCGAGTGTGAACTCTCGCGTTGTCCTGTTGCATCAAAACACCTTTAGAGAGTTTACCTCAGCGGTTTTCATGGATGGTGGTTCTCAGCTGGGGTAGCAAGTTTGCATAGTACACTCCAGTTATTGTACTTTTCTTGGGTAAAAAGTCCAACATCGCCTTTTGCGTCCCAAAATACTGTGGCCATCAGATGGTTGCGTCTTGAACTTCTTTGGCCTCGGGGACCCAGGCCCTACCCACTGACGACTCTGAACTTTATTCTCTGGCTCATGATAATGAACCCAAGTCTGATCTACAGTCACCAGACGCAAAAGAAAATCATCTTTAGACCTAAAACGATTCAACAAGGCGCTGCATACTGATGCTCTGGTTGCCATATGCTCATCGCTAAGGGATTTTGGGGATCTAACGGGCTGTTGGCTTGCGCATACCTAAAAGATCATGCAAGATTGCTGAAACGCTACCATGCGAAATGCCTAATGCCTGCGCTATTTTTCCCACCTGAATTTGCCTATCAGAATATACCAGATCCCGACCTCTCTTATACATTTCTTCGTTGGTGGCATCCAGTGGGCGTCCAGACTTGGCTTCATTTTGTAAAGACGTTCTAGCGTGTTTGAATTCGCTTACCCAGAATTTAACCTGAGCATAAGATGGTGCAGCAGATCCATAAACATCGGCTAACTAGCCGTGTATTTCCTTGCCTGTTTTACCTTTTAAATACAAGTACCGAATTATAGTACGGTACTCAACTTTAGATGAAAAGCATGCCTATGCATCACTGGCCATGTTTGACATTCAATATCTTATTAAAGAATGACTCGATACGCGTGCAATTTTGTACCCAGGTATAAAACATGTATTGAAAGAAGGAATGAAAATTGTAACCGTCTCGGTCAATCGGAAATGGGATAGGCTGGTTACTTAATGACTCGCCCTCGTAATTTACGTAATTCCAGATAACAACCCTTGTAACAACATTGTCTTTGTTTCTAAGGCTCATTATTACAGCTGTATTTTAAACGAACTTGGCTTTAATTCCACTTTTTGTAATCGTTCTTATACTACAACTGTCCTTCGAAAAGATGAATATCTTCAAAATTATGCTTCAGTTTTAGACACATTTAATATCCCAGTCAATTGGTCAAATGAATATCATCAGTTACCGTACTTGATTCCTAAACTACATACAACCCTTACAAACAAAGATACATTGCTGGATCCAGTAAGTGTTCTACCAAGCCTCTACCTTTGCTCCTCACAAAAATATTAACAGCTGTGAGGGAGGAACTTCGAACGTACTGTGCAACTACATATGCCAGAAGTGGTGTAAATTAAATGTGGATTCTGAAAAATTCTAAAGAACTTTTAGTAAACTTGAAATCGCAACGCTTTTCTCAAATCAACACCATCAAAGCGCATGGGTTTTCAATACTTTACACAACTATTCCTCACAATAAATTAAATACTATACTTTTTGACATTATAGACAGTTGCCTCTTCAGCAAAAATGGAAAACGGAAATATTCGTATCTAATGAACAGTCATCCAAAAACTTACTTTGTTAAACGCGACTCTGATTCCACACACAAGTACTCTGAAGTTTAAATAAAAAATATGTTGGAGTTCCTCATTGACAATATCTTCGTCATTGGTGATCAGGTCTTCGAACAGTCTGTTGGAATTCCTGTGGGCACGAATTGTGCTCCTTTGTTAGCTAACCTGTTTTATGTTCATATGAAGCAGGATTTATTTTTTAAAAAACTTCTACGTCAGACAAATAATATCTTGCTGTGGCCTTCAATGTGACTTTTAGATATATCGACAGCGTATTATCTATCAACAATAATAATTTTCATTCATATGTCGATTCGAAATATCCTTGTGAACTCGATATAAAAGACACAACAGAGTCTTCCACACCTGCTTCGTACTTGGATACTTAATTGACCATACATAGATTTTAACGGCAAACTAACAACTCAACTTCATGACAAACGGCATGACCTCGGGTTCTCAATCGTCAACTTCCCATGTTTATGTAGCACTATTCCATTATCACCTGCATATGGTATTTATGTTTCTCAACTGATTCGATACGCAAGAGCTTGTTTTATGTATGATCAGTTTTTAAATCGAGGCAAGCTACTGGCTAACAAGTTGATGGTAATGGGGTTTTAACAGTCTAGATGGAAGTCAGCATTTCGCAAATTCTATGGTCGTTATAACGATCTGGTTTGCCAATACAACCTATCAATTAGGTCAAATGCTGTCTGACGTGTTTCATACCGATTGTTAGGCCGTTCTTAGCACACTGACTTTCACTACGGATAACTCCGTTTACCTGATCGTGATATACGGCACACGGCGGGTGTGACCGGTCAACAGGGGATACTTACTCCTTCTAGACACCTGATCCCACCTCCGGTGTGTCCAGGGGTCCGTGTTTGCCCAACTATCTATTTTGTATTGCTTATAAGAGTTATGAGATTGATTGCTGTTCGTTTTCATCACCTTTCATTGATCACTATTCGCTATCTTCACCTTTCATACTCCGCCTCCCATGACATCATCTTCTGTACCTCCTGCAGTGCTCTTTCTGACCAGATACTAAGTTGTGAGGCTCCATTTGACGCTTCTTCATTTCAAGCAAGCTTGTTTTTGAATTCATTGTTTAAGTTGTTCTTCGTCAGTTGGTCCTTGCTCTGTATAAACATTCTTCTTGAAGCAGAAAATTGCGACTTTACCAATGCAAAAGGAGAGGTAGAATATTTGTGAACAGAAAATACCGATGACCGGTTTCATGTTATGTGCATGTATGAATCACTCAGAAAAACTATGTTTGTGAACCCAAACTACGAGTTTCCAACAGACAACGCCATAGAGAAAATGTTGCAGCTGAAACAGGTAAACCGTATTTTTTTTGCCATTCCTTGATCATATTACCTCTCCCCTAACATCCAGGTTTCCAAAAGCTATTCACTCTTTTTCCATTTTCTTTAAACGGGGGTAAATCGTCTTGCATATAAAATAATCAAAGGAATCAGTATGGAATATGCGCATGCACAAGGCTTGTCGTTTCCTGGTGAATTGGAGCATGGGATTGAAAGATGGATTGTGACGTTCAGAACAGCTGGGCCACTAAAAATTGACTCTTTTTTTTTTTTATTGAGCACTGTATGTACATTAGTATCCAGACATTTACACATTATACCAGTGATACTACTTACAATTCCCGCGCTAAAATATTGGAGCACAATCATGATGGAAGATAAATTGCAAAGTCTTGCCATAATACACAGTCTCAGTTATGATGTTGTTGGTAATCTTTGCGCTGAGAATGTTTCGAGAAACTGGTGCATGTCTGGAAAATGCAGAAAAATAGACCTTGATTTTTAGAGTATGCATGTAGAGAAATCAACAGACCTCTAAGTCTTTGTAATGATTATGTCGTTTTACAATGTTAAAAAAGAGTTTTTAAAGTTTGAAAATCACAAATTTGTCTTTTTTTGAAATTTAAAAATTGCTGTCCCCAAAACGTCTTAAACTCGGTGGCTTCGTTCCATGGGCCCCACCCTCGCTTTGCCCAAGACCTACTGAAGGTCTCAAGGCGGCCCCATACCCATTGCCTCTGTTCATGTACGTACTGCCATTGTTTCAAAGTTTGTCGCAAATTATTTTTACACTAACTAATATCTCCAATGAAATCAATTATTTTTCATGGTTTTCTAGTTTTAAGAAGTTTATAAATGTACAAATGTATGTAGATGAGCATTAAGCAGCTACTACAGGTACGAATGATAATACAAACTTGTAAATGAAGAAATTGTCTTAAACTGTAGTGTAATTATAAGTCAAGTAACTTTCAATATATTCATTAAATCCTCGATGTTAGGCATGTAATGCGTTGTTTTTGCCTTGCTTTGGACTTTGTTGTTGTCATTGACAAAATGAAGTAAATTTTATATTCTGACTTGCTATGATTTTTTGGTTTCAGTCCTGCAAATTAGGTATGGAGGTGTCACGGGACACGGTTGGTGGTTAAGATAAGATGAAATTAATCGATTCACAGGTAAATATTTCAAGTCAAATTTCTATTATTCAGATCCTGCCACTAAAAATAAATTGATGGATTAAAGAAATATCCAAATGTTCGTGAATTACAAATACAAACTTTGCAATCCATTAAGGAGAGATATTTAGGCCTAATGGAATTGTAGCGGACAGTGTAAGAGGGAACTTATTCTGTCTCGCTAGTGAGCTAGCTTTTCTAGTGATGTGGTAGAGTGTCGAAACCACGTCCTTACATGGACACGAAGTCCCAGAGCTCCGAAGAGACTCTACCTGAAGAAGACCCACCAAACACCAGAGTCACTACGCTGCCACCAATTTGTAACATGTAGGGATCACCCAGCCAAGTCACGCTCGATACGACGGTGGTTGTCGTCGGGAACGGCGGATGCCGTTGCTGAGCAAGTGTCAGACACTTAGAGAGTACTCACGCTTAGCTTCGAGACGAAGTTTCCCCAAGCGCGGGGGTGGGGGTGTAGCGGACAGTATAAGAGGGGACTTATCTTCTCTCGCTAGTGAGCTAGTTTTTCTAGTGATGTGGTAGAGTGTCTCTCTTAATTGATCACGGAAGTACAGTGAGCATGACCAGCACTTGGTTGGGTGACCCCTACACGATACAGTACAATATTTAGAAATATTCTGTAGCGGTCAGCCGGGTTCGATCGCAGGTGTCCAGATAGCTCAGTTGGTAGAGCATTAGACTAGAAAATTAGGGGTTCGAATCCCGGTCTGGTCCGTTGCATTTTCTCCCCTCCTGTTACATTGACCACCCCTGGACTTGTAGGTGAAAGTTCCTTCCAGGGGCAAAAAGAGCCGCGAAGATATTTAAGAAGGGAGGAATGTAGCGGTCAGTCAGGTTCGATCGCCGATGACCAGATAGATCAGTTGGTAGTGCATCTGACAAGAGATCCAGGGGGCCTGGGTTCAGATCCTGATCTTGCCCGTTAAATTTTCTCCCTCCCTGTTACAAAGTAATCTAAAGGAATGAAATGGCTAAATTTTGAAAAATCATGATGCAGTGCAACCTCCGCCAAGTCTTCTTACTTCTTTATGTGTCATTTTGACACTTTCATCCTACCCTGTGGAGCTGTATTTGGCAGTTTACTGTATTTAAACAGGTTGTCCATATGGCTTTAGCCGTGCAGAAATTACCGCAGGTTTCCCTTGTTTTGTATGCGCCATAATGCAAATACATAGAGTCTACATTATATTTTTACATTAATATTTTGTTATATTTAAGTTTTCATGTCAAGTTGAAAGAACAATGGGTTGTTTTTTTTATAGATCAGATTAGAATCAGGAAAATCCGGAATGTCAGTAAAAACGACTAAGGTTTTAAAATTTATAATCTGAATCAATGTCGTGAAAAAGCTTAGGTCTTCATGTTGATTTCCGGAAGCTCTAGGGCATTGGCATATTTTTGAAAAGTTTTTGCAAGAATTAGATTAATTTTGCAAGTTAAACTCAGTGCAATTAATTAATTGGACTTCCAGTAACTGGCTGTGAAAGTTTTGCTACCATCAAAACATTCAATGTCCTAAATGTCGTCCGCCCAGATCAAGCCTGATTTTTACCGTGTTGAACTCAATAAGACAATTTGGGAAGTCCCCCAACGATACCAAAATTTGATTCCCGTGGGGGCGGGGGCGTACGGACAAGTATGGTAAGTAAATTAGACAATTGCTCTCTTAGCAATCACTGTTCATGGACTTATATGTTTATTATAACATGTCGTCTTGGTTTGATCTTTGAACCTGCATCCTCATTAGCGCAACAAGATTTATTGGTTATTTGTGCTGTGTTAAGAGTTAAATACATTGGAATTCCGGTGGAATTCCAGATATCCCGAGAGACTGTTTACTGGGTTATTCATCAGTTTTCACTGTTGTTAGTCAGATTTGTTCTATATTTAGGCACAGTCTTAGTTGCTATTTTTGTGTCAACACCCTTTGGGCATTTGTGGGAATCTACCAAGTTAAAATTTGCTTGCTAGGAAGGTAGAAGAAGTTTTCTTTTAAGACACGGTATTGAAGTGGTTTTATTATAAAGAAAAAAGGAGGTTTTATTGGATATGTGATGGATGTTTTGAACACAAGACCTATTAATATGTTGAATGGATGTGTCATGCACTGTCCGCCAGCCCGATTTGTACATCAGGTGCAACTGAACAATGTGACTTGGGAGGTGCCGGAGAGATACAAACCTCTAAAGTTAGTGGGGTCCGGAGCTTATGGACAGGTCTGGTAGGTCCAGGTGAATTATTTTCATGTTGTGTGATGCATGTATGCTGCAATGTCATGATTTCATATGGCTGGAGGATGTTTACAATGTTTAGCAAAAAAGTGAGATAAAAGGTACAAACAATACAGGTATATCAGTGTATGTATTTTATTAGTGTACACATTGTATACATGATCATGTACATTACCACTTAATGACTGTCCTCTAATTGCAAGAAATGTACAAAAATAGGAAAATGGACAGTTCAAATCACAATAGACCAGTATTGACCACTTGGGGAATATTGAACGGGATGGTTAAAACCACTGGTTTTAACCGCCCAACCATGGTCCTCTTGCAGTGTGTGGATGATTATTTTGTAAATGTATGGAGTTGCTTTGCAGTTTTCCTGTTATTTACAAAATTTCCTATGAGTTTTTGCATTGTACATAGTTGAATATGTACAGTTTTTAACATCAAGATGTATTTCTATAACATTATATTACATTCGTTGCGAGAAATACCAGTGAATATATATGTATTTCATATGTAAAGTGTCCTTTTCTTTGATTACTCAATTTGTATAAAACCCCAGAATTTTCATTTTAGAATTCACAATACCATTCCATCATCAAATAATCTGCAAGAAAAGTCAAGGCTTTAAAAGTTTTATATAAATTATCAATTTTCACATGCAGGGATTTTTTTACCCCTTGAATCCAGGGGCCAGGGCCTTCAAGTTTGGGAAAATTAGCGATATTTAATTGAAATTGGGAAATTTGTTTCATACAAATATAAAATAAGAAAAACAATTTACAAGCAAAACGTTAACCATTTGATGTTTCATTATCAATGTAGCTGGCTTAAACAAGCTTTTATATAATTTCCGGTCTTTTGCAGAGAAAAAACTGTCACAAATTTTTTGCAACAGAGTGGCACTGAGGTTGGATAGCCCCTCATGGCATATTCTCATCAAAGCATCCATCATTTGGGAATTTTAGGTATCATTTTGGGAAAAACACCTGCTTTTCAGCATTGGGAATGGGGCCGGATTTCGGCCTTCTGCAGACCCTGAAAAAACCCCTGACATGTATAAATTCAAAAACCTGTGAAGTTGAAATCTGAAAGGGTAGCATGTTTACATAGTTACATGTATCAAGAAAATTCCAGATATCGGTAAACTGTTTACATCAGCCAGTCAAGCGAGGACAATAATAGATTTTTTAAAAAGATTTTATCCCAATTATACATACCTGAATTAAAGTTGCTTTTAGATGTTAGAAAGACTGTAAATTCATTTTTTTATGTGAATTCATAAGAGCACATTGCAGTTTCTAATTTCTGATTTTCAGTTTATACCATTACATGATTTAAGTTATCCAATGCATTTCTAATTTACACATGTAAAACATTGAATTTGTTATTTGAATTCATTGAAAATGAACAAGAATTTTTTGAAGTAAGAGAATTTTTTTTTTTGCACAGTGCTTCAACATTCTTGCCTTATTATGATAATGGTGATGTGTAACAACTTGTTGAAGTATCCTAGTTGAAAGGAATAGGTTGAAATATTAAATGGACTATTTGTATATTTATGCACTAATTGCTGTCGTCATTTTCACACATGATCAGGAAGTAAACAATGGCTTAAATTTTTTGACACCAAGGTCATCGACTGTAGATATAGGAATAAGGACCCATCAGATTAAATTCATTATCGAACATCATGTGTTCAACAATAAACGGTAGTTAGGTCTGCACAAATCTGAGAAAATAACACATGGTATGCTAATAAGACAGTCACATGGTCAGCACTCGACTCGCTTGTTTAAAAAGACGGACTGTATTTTGAAACCATTTTAATTTATATCTCTACAATCATAGTTTTTGCATGCACATTTCATAGTTTTTGTTTCATTTTATTTACAGAATACTGTAGTATTTGTATTTTTATTTACAGAATACTGTAGTATTTTTATTTTTATTTACAGAATACTGTAGTATTTGTATCTTTATTAGCATCCAATATAGAAATTCGAGCATGCATACCTTTACTCATGATGTATGAATGACTCTGCATTTTATTTTTCTACCTACGATGCATTATTTTTTTTCTAAGTAATTTACCAAAAATAGCAGATTTTAGATATAAAATTTCCAATTGAAACAGTACCAGACCCTGTACCAAAAAGGGCCAATTAAGCCATATGTAAATTTAGGACTTAATGGACTTAAAATTATCAGTTTTGATATGTTAACAGTTTAAGAATAGGTTTTTTTGTTTCAACATCTTGTTAATTGAACATTCTCTCCCTTTAACATGTCTGATATAATAGATTTAAGCATCCTATAGTCGTGCAATATGACTACACAAGTCAGTATAAAACGGAAGAAACTGAGACAGTTACTCAACACATTTAAATGACAATTAATAAAAGTGTGAAGGGATGATGTTCATTTCTATTGTTTCCATGGAAATTGATTATAAGGATTATAACTACAGTATTGTGTCTTATTAAACTAGAGGCTTACAATTCTCACGAGAAAGTGAGAACTTGGAAATAGATTTCTAGTTGGGATATGAAAACAAATCAAACAGTCCTGTTTTACCAATATATGTCACTAGTAAATTCTGACAGAGACTTGGAGCATGTACTATATACCTGGCTCTATGAGTGAGAAAAGATCAAATTCATGAAATATTGATATTTCAGTCATGTTAGATTCATGTGGAGATCAGATTCTTAGTATGATTCAAGATGTCAATGCAGTTTAACAAGCCAAGGGTATATATATAATATAACACAGGGTTGGCAAAACAGTGGTCAATATGAGTATTGACCGGGCCGGTGGTCAATACTGGTTAAAACTGGTCAATACTGGTCGATTGAAAATTATTTGGTCATTATAGTCTGTGTTATTTATTTTAAATGTTTAAGTGACCATTATGGTAAATACTGTAATTCATAACATGCACTATCAGTTTATAATATACTTATAAGTCATAATATTAAATAAATAATGTACAAATGACTCTGTTGAATTGGGGAAGATGTAAAAGTTTCTGTTCAAATTCCTTAGTTTAACAAGAGAACTACCTATATAAGTATTGTTTCATTAATCTTCATTTTAACTGTTGAATAAACATTTGAGGGGTGTGTTGGTGATGTTTTCATAACAATAACAGGCACACTGGTCATCTCTGGTCCCAGCCTATGCTTATTAACACCTGTCAACTCTGCTTCCTGTGCTCAGGTAATGTCCAGCTACCTTTTATTCTTAATCTGTCCAGGTACATGTAGTAAAAGGTCTGTCTCCAATCATCAATCTATGCTATAGAACTGTGACCCTCTGGTTGGTACTGAAGATATTTTGGTCAGATTCAGCAAACCAAATATATTAAACTTATGAAATTACATTTGATTATCTAATGAAAAATATTAATCAACAATTGATCCATATAATGAAAAGACGTAATTTGTCTTTATCTTTGCAAGAAATGTACAAAAATAGGAAAATGGACAGTTTAAATCACAATTGACCAGTATTGACCACTTGGGGAGTATTGACCGGGACGGTTAAAACCGGTGGCGGTTTTGACTGCCCAACCCTGATATAACATCTTGTTTTGACTTGGTCCTCAGTTTTTAATCATGGAACCTGTTATATATAGTTTTTATTTTGTTCCCATACCTTTATTTTATAATTTTTATTTTTTGTATGAAATAATGATTAAGTAGTTCCTTGTTTTGTAACACGGGACCGTGATAAATATTGTTTGTTGTTGCTTCAGTACCTAATGAAGATTTTTATCTATGTACCTGAGTGTGATGGTGTCCACGTATGATTAGACACGCACCATATTTAACCCTAAAACGTCACCTTCAACGGAACCTTGCTGTCAAGACGTTTTATTAATTGCAAAGAAGTGCTAATTATTCAGAGAATTAGCTTAGTGTATACTGAGGCAAGGCCTTTACTCATTATAGTGTCAGAACAGCCAGCACATGAATGTTTATCAGGAGGAAGTTATTTTTGTGAAGAAAATGCAGCCGTAGAGTTATAAATGTATCAGAAGAATTCTAACCAGCCAAAAAAATCAAGATAAACAGGGGTATATAAAAGCAGACAAGGAACTTGATAATTTATGTAGACTGTCGAATGATTAGTGATGAGCCTGGTAATTAGTCGATGAGCCTGGTAATTAGTCGTAATTCCACTCATACAGCATGAGACACAAGACAAAGTGTGTCAGTATAGTGAGTGAACTCACTGAAATCAGTTGTTCTAGTACTTAACTAAATTCCTAGAAATCCCCGCATTCCTTTGTTGTCTTTTTCATTTGTTTGTATACTTTTGGTAAACATATGCGATGGTGACAAATGTGGACATCGTCAAGCTTGTGGGATTAATTTACCCAGTAGTGATCAGGACTTCTGTGACATAATTACAATTAACAACCTACCAGTTATTGTATAAGGAAGGAGACTTTGGATTTTGGGGTCACTACAGTTCAAAGATAGAGGTCATTATCGTACTGTTTACTTGTACTTGATATGGCCACTGTTAAATTGATCGGGACGGTTTTATCAGTTTTAACCTGAACATGATGTTTGTAATTGTTTGGGATCTATATAATCTAGCTAGATAATTAAATGTACATTTGTGTGTAATCATGTTATAACAATTAGTACTAATATATGTTTACTATACAATAAAAGGTACTACATGTATGTGTGTACTATATATAATTACATTTTCAACAGTGAAATAATAATTTATACACTGAATAAAAATGATATTTTCAGAGTGTGAAAATGACACTGAAAATAAGAACGGATTGTGACGTGATGTTGTATATATATTACTGTATAATACATACATCCTTTAAAATTTGAAATAAACATGTTCTAAAACCAAAGAAAATGTAGTAAAGATAACTGTGGTTGTCCATCTTTGTTTACAGCTGAAGTGAAAGACTAGTTGAAATAGATTAGAGAATCCGAGACACAAGTTTTCATTGGTCGACCAAAAACTTTAAACAAATTTTTATAGTATCAATATGGGAATTCCCAAATTATTTTTGGTCCAATCATCTCTACAAATTGTAATGGTTTCCACATGAATGCATTGCAGTTGTGAACAATGAGTGTAATATAGAGTCTTAATTGATAATTAATATATTGTATGTCTATTTAAAGGCTGGGAATTCTGACAGAAATGGAAGTAAAAACAAATTTCAGTTTTGAAGATACATGCGGCTATATATGTACATGATGAACTATGTACATGATGAACTGTAATGCTTCATGCATGCCTAGCGAGGTGTACTTTTCATGATGTGTTAACATGCTTTATAAAGTATGCTGGCATATGAAGCATCACGGGTCATATATACCCTCATGTATTTTTTATAAAGAAGGTTTTTTTCTTAAAACAATGGTATATATGGGTATGATAAAATTGCATGCATAATTGTGCAATGCAAGACTTAAGTCTTCTGGAATTATCATTGGATGCCACTGAAAATAAGATCATTCCATTTTTCTTTCACTTTTCGCCGACTCTGTGAAATAAATATTATACATATAGTTGAATTAGAGCTCATTAAAGTTTTAGGTTCATTAAGTGCACTACAGTGTAATTGTTTTAAACAATGCTGATGAAGCACTACCTTGTTCAACCATTCAAGATTGTGTTTAAATTTCCTGGACAGAATTAATGTCTCCATCTTGTCTATGCTGACTTCTCTTAATTAGCCACAGTTTTGTGACAGCTGCACCGTGTCAATAGAGTAAGTGGAAGCTGGAAGTGAAGGTGTATAATTAATGTATGAAGGTCAAATGCATAAATTACAGAATAATGTTGGCTTTATGATCCAAGTCATTTGATTAGCAAGTGGACCGTGACTGACCATATTCAAATGCAGGCAATAATTGACCTGACGTGAGAGAATCTGTCTTGTCGCAGAGAATTAACGGAGGTAGGCTGTGTTGAATATTGACCAAGATAAAAGTTTTCTGAGCACCGCACTAGTAACATTTATAGACTAATCATGCAAAAATGGCAGCCTTGATTTTCATTTCCAGGACCAACCATTATCTAGCAGTGGAATTTCTTCTTTGCTATAAGTTTTTACAATATCGTATATGATAAAATGTAGAAACTATTGACCCCTTAGGCTATCTATTTGACAGTCATGAGTGTGCACTATATTGTTCATAAAGTACACAGAATTAATTTCATGTTAGTCATTCATGTCTATAGGGTAGATATTGCATATATATCATGTATATAGAAACATACACTGAAATCAACATTTTGTTACTATGGTTATGGGATACATACTAGTTAGCTGTCTTAGCTCCCCCTAAATTGGAGTTATAATCACATTGAACTCAATCTGCTCTTTCATAGTAGGAGAAAATAATGTTTTAGCTCATTCCATAATCCAGGGAAATTGGGGGGGGGGGGGGGGGGGGGGGGGATAGAAGTTTTGATGGACAAAAATTTTGTCTTTGATAATCACAAGAAGGATATTATATGCATATGGTGTGGCTGTTGATAGTTTCTAATATCAATGTGTGATTAATTATTTTATTTGTATTGGTTATTGTGATTACAACAAAAACAGCAAACAGGTTTTCTTCATCCACAGTGACCACTAAGCTTTCATTTTTGAAAAAAAAGACTTTCAGGTCTCGATCAAGTTGTCAACTTCCTCCTTTTTTGCACATTTGTTGCTAAGATTAATCGACACAGGGAAATGTTACAGGAATGCATCCAATGATGCAATCAAGTGATGTGTACTTTGTATAGCACACTGTTCATTATAGACTCTCTTCTCTCATACATGTGTAATTCATGGCAATAGGTGCATACTTATGCTGTATGTTTTGTTTTTATTTTTAGCTCCGCTGTCGACACGCAGCAGAGAAACACCAAGGTGGCCATAAAGAAATTGGCCAGACCATTCCAGTCCGCCATCCATGCCAAAAGAACATACAGGGAATTACGGATGTTGAAGCATATGAACCATGAGAATGTAAGTACGGAGTGGACCTCCATAGAATCATGCTGAAAATCAGTCGGATATCGACCTGTAAATCACTTGGATATTGTACATATAAATTACTCGGATATAGTACATATAAATTACTATATTGTACCTATAAATCACTCGGATATTGTACATATAAATCACTCGGATACTGTACATGTTTTCATATTCAGCACTGGATTATATGTATATGGTTTAACAAACATTTTTTTGTTTTAGATTATTGGCCTATTAGATGTGTTCACAGCAACTACAAATTTCGAGGAGTTTAACGATGTGTATGTACTGTACTCTTTTAATAGATAAATTGTCAGTGACCCTGATTATGTATTAATGTATGAGTTTTAAAGGTCATATGCAAGATAGGTAATAACCGTCATTTCCCTTGAATATTTGAGGTTTTAAGTTGCAATATATTCTCTCTTTTTTCACATAGACAAAATTTGGACATATTACTACAGTTTTTGCAAAGATAAAATTCAAATGTTCATAATTATACATTGTTCACTGGTATCTACAGAAAAATCACTAAATAATGTACTGCTGGATTTGATCTGGGTGCCCTTACAAAGACATATGAAAGCTCTGTTCCTGAAGCTATCGTGCATTGAATGGCACATCTCTCCTTTAGACATAAACCAAAAAGTATTTGATTTGGGTATGATTTACTTTGAGAGTGGAGTCAAAGTCAAAATGTTATCCCAAGATTACTTCTTTTGAATTCATCAATGACAGAGATTTAAAAATCAAACCCAGAAAACTACCTTGAATGTCGGGGGGCAGATCCAGGAATTCTTGAAAGGAAGGGGTTCTACCAATAATTTTGGTTTTCAAAGGGGATTCCACCTTGAAAATGTGTTATGTTAAAGTAAAATTTTCTGACAAAGGGGGCGGGGGGTGGGGGTGTTTCCAACCCCCTGACCACTGCCCCCCCCCCCCCCCCCCCTCTGGATCTGTCATTGAATGTTACTTTACACTTAAGGAGGAATTCTGAGGAAATGAATGCATCATCACAATTTTCTATCACAAGTATGATATTATAGATAAAAAAAAATAAAATTACAGATCTATATATTCTCTATATCCTTTTGAAACACATGACATTGGCATATGCAGAGCATACATGAGACAGAATTTGAAATTTCTTCAACCACAACTAACAGTATTACACATATCCTTAAAGTTTGCATTCATAACAGATTTGTTAAGTGTGTTATACATGTACTTCCTTGACAAATGAGATCACAGTTTAAGTGGCAGATTTCACCCCAAACCATTATTATATGTAATTCTTTGTCATTTTTATCCTTAAGTTAAAGTCAGAAACTAAAGGAAACAATTCAAAGAAATAATGATGTGAATATCCACTTTCCATACCTGTATAGATACCTAGTGTCCCCGCTAATGATGTTAATTTCCACTTTCGCTACCTGTATAGATACCTGTTGTCCCCGCTAATGATGTTAATTTCCACTTTCTCTACCTGTATGAATACCTGGTGTCCCCGCTAATGATGTTAATTTCCACTTTCTCTACCTGTATAGATACCTGTTGTCCCCGCTAATGATGTTTATTTCCACTTTCTCTACCTGTATAAATACCTGGTGTCCTCGCTAATGATGTTAATATCCACTTTCTCTACCTGTATAAATACCTAGTGTCCCCGCTAATGATGTTAATTTCCACTTTCTCTACCTGTATAGATACCTGGTATCCCCGCTAATGATGTTAATATCCACTTTCTCTACCTGTATAGATACCTGGTGTCCCCGCTAATGGGAGCCGATCTGAACAACATAATTAAGACACAAACCCTCAGTGATGACCATGTACAGTTCCTAGTTTATCAAATTCTGCGGGGACTCAAGGTGAGTAAAACGTAGCACACTTCGTATCCCAGACTTACTTGTATTCATCTGGAGACACAACTTATTACCTGAGATCTTAAAGGCTCATTATTCCCTACATTCTGACTGAGCCTAGTTGTGACTGACTACATATACTGTAAGACTGGTATTTCTGTGGGTGGAAATTTTTGCGATTTGATCCCTGTAAGGTAGCAAATTATATTATGCGTTTCTAATTATATGTATTTATTTTGCAATTGTAATTTTTGTGGATTTCGTGTAATGGCCAACAGCAGAGAATACCTTTATACAGTATATGCAATATGAATTTTGGTGAATTCATGCAGAAAGCTTTTCATTGATGTAACATGAACATTCTATGGAAAAATATGTGAAGTGTTATGATAATTATTGAAAAAAACCCAAGGATATTGCTGACATTTTCCATAAATAAAGATTTTATGCAACTTTTCTAATGAATACGTTTATATATTCTGATTGCAGTATATACATTCAGCGGGAATTATACACAGGGTATGTAGAAATGAGTGCTATTAAGTTATTAACGTGAATACTGAGGTATGTAGAAATGAGTGCTATTAAGTTATTAACGTGAGTACTGAGGTATGTAGAAATGACTGCTATTAAGTTATTAAGGTGAGTACTAAGTTGCTGCTCTCTGTCTTCAAGTATGCCATGACAACACTAAATTTCTGTTAATGTCATATAAAATTGGCTTTAATTCTGTTTTCGTAGGACCTCAAACCTAGCAATATAGCTGTGAATGAAGACTGCGAATTAAAGGTAACTGTAAATTTCTCTTCGTGTGTGATTCCTGTATTTATTCATCAATGTCGACTGGGTACAGTTAATTATATTGCTTGGTAAAAGAAAATTTGGAGTAAATATTTTTATTTAGTACTTGTGCAGTTGATAATTATTTTGTGCAGATTTTGGACTTTGGTCTGGCGCGGCACACAGAAGATTCCATGACGGGTTACGTGGCAACCAGGTGGTACAGAGCTCCTGAGATTGTCCTTAACTGGATGCACTATGGTCAAACAGGTCAGTGACCACACCATAGTCACCACACTACATTCACCACACTACAGTCACCACACCACAATCACCACACCACAGTCACCACACTACAATCACCACACAACAGTCACCACACTACAGTCACCACACTACAGTCACCACACTACAGTCACCACACCACAGTCACCACACTACAATCACCACACTACAATCACCACACTAGTCAACACATTACAGTCACCACACTACAGTCACCACACAAGTCACTATACAACAGTCACCACACCACAGTCACCACACTACAATCACCACACCACAGTCACCACACCAGAGTCACCACACTACAGTCACCACACCACAGTCACCACAACACAGTCACCACACTACAGTCACCACACTACAGTCACCACACTACAGTCACCACACTACAGTCACCACACAAGTCACTATACAACAGTCAACACACTACAGTCACCACACTACAGTCACCACACCACAGTAACCACACTACAATCACCACACTAGTCAACACACTACAATCACCACAATACAGTCACCACAACACAGTCACCACACTACAGTCATCACACCACAGTCACCACACTACAATCACCACACTACAGTCACCACAACACAGTCTCCACACAAGTCACTATACCACAGTCACCACACTACAGTCACCACAACAAGTCACCACACCACAGTCACCACACTACAGTCATCACACCACAGTCACCACACTACAGTCACCACAACACAGTCTTCACACAAGTCACTATACCACAGTCACCACACTACAGTCACCACACCACAGTCACCACACTACAGTCACCACACCAGAGTCACCACACTACAGTCACCACACTGCAGTCACCACAACACAGTCACCACAACACAGTCACCACACTACAGTCACCACACAAGTCACTATACCACAGTCACCACACTACAGTCACCACACTACAATCACCACACTGCAGTCACCACAACACAGTCACCACACCAGTCACCACACTACAGTCACCACACAAATCACTATACCACAGTCACCACAATACAGTCACCATACTACAGTCACCACACTACAATCACCACACTACAGTCACCACACCAGTCACCACACTACAATCACCACACTGCAGTCACCACAACACAGTCACCACAACACAGTCACCACACTACAATCACCACACTACAGTCACCACACCAGTCACCACACTACAATCACCACACTGCAGTCACCACAACACAGTCACCACAACACAGTCACCACACTACAGTCACCACAACACAGTCACCACACCAGAGTCACCACACTACAGTCACCACACTACAGTCACCACACTACAGTCAGATAGTCACCACACTACAGTCAGATAGTCACCACACTACACCTAGATGCATTTATATTCATAATTCAGGTTATGGAACCAGGTTGATCATTGTATGACACTCAAACAGATACTTGGATGAAGTTTTGAAAATGATACCCATCAATTTGATATATGCATTTCGTAATCTTTTAAGGTTCAAACCCACAATGATATATAGTACATGTGTTAATATTGTGTATGTTACAGTGGATATCTGGTCAGTAGGGTGTATCATGGCAGAGATGTTAACGGGCAAACCTCTTTTCCCGGGAACAGATCGTATCCTTTTTACAAAACTCGCACACTGTGTTGGATGCTTAAAAGGAAAAAGAAGGAACTATATGAAAAAAGGTTTACAATACACTGCTATGGTCTGAATTAGGTATTTGATGAATGTTGATTCGGTTTGATCTAGTATTTGATGAATGTTGATTCGGTTTGAACTAGTTATTTGTTTAGTACATTCGTGCTCTATATCAATATATATGTTGGCTGTGCTTTCTCCCAGATAGTTTTCTCATTTTCGTACCAGTTCAGATTAAGATCAATGAGTTTCAGCTTCAAACTCTTGAAGAATACAAATGTACATGTACATCTATATCTAAAACGTTTCCTTTATTCATTTATTTAATGCGTATTCACGTTCATAGGAAAATGTAGTTAATTTTGTTGCATTTGACAAGCCTCATATGCAGTGTATTCTTTTTTTGATAACTTTAAAAATCTGTATTTATGATAACCAGTAAATTGTTAGACAAAAAGTAGACATATAATACATATTCTTGACATTCACTTTAATTTCATCTACATAAAAGTTATTCAGTACATGTATCAACAACAGACAAGAACTGAGTGAAGTTTCTCTAATCAATATATAGTGGGCATGGCTTTTGTACACATAGTGTCACTTGTAGTTACTGCTGGTGTTTATTTCATTATTATGTACTCTGGCGCCGATTGTTTGCGTTCTGGACATTCCACCAATAGAATGCAGGGATTAGTAATGCCAATCTTATTCAAGTACATTGTACACAAGGATCTGAAGTAACCCAATACTGGGTCATGTCCACATGACCTTTCGTTTGGAATATTAATGAGATCTATCAGCCAATCAGATTATGCCATACAAATTATGAAATCCCAGTTCAAAATTGTATGTGCACGCATAAGGATTTTCAAAAACTTTTGCAATAATGCATGATTTATTCGGTTCACACAAACAACAAAATGTACAAGATAAAATAAAACCAACTTTGGTAAATTGTCAATTAACATTCATTTATGAATAGTGATGGATATGATTTGAATAGATGTCAAGATTGCTGATGAAGTGGTGTTTGGAAAATCTCGTCCTTACCAATTATTAATACCAATGAAGAGAGCACTTTTTCACCCTGTCTTTTAGCTCTAAGGATTCTGTAGTCTTTTCTACCGACCTAAAACATTTATGGCACACACCTGTATCGGTACTTTCAACGATGTCAGGGTTTAGAGCACTTCTAATCAACTGTTTTCTTTTGTCGGTCAATTTTAATTTTTTATACAAGAATTATTTTTAGTGTTCCCTATCCATGAAGAATTTGGTAGGCTTAATAAAACAAAACCCACGTAGAATGCAGATATTGTTTACATTACATGTTTTGACAAATGTGCGGCCTCCGATCATGGGTGCAGTAATCTTTAACGTATGTAAATTGGCACGAGGGTTTATGGGAAAGCATTGCTGGTAGAATCTGACAGCGTGTATTTGATTGGCTAAACGAAAGGTCATGACCGTCTATTTTGTTACTTCAGATCCTTGTGTGGTGATCTACGGGAGTGGATCAAAGGATGAGATTGTAGTAATGCACCAGTGCACACGTCATGGACTCTTATTATTTTACATGACCGACTACGATGATTTTATTTGGGTAGACTTATTCTTCTCCGCAGTTCATTAAATACTACTTCCTCTATTTCCGTTTGATGAAAATGTGAGATTATCATCGTTTACCAGAAGATTAAGGACCTTAATCCACAAGTTTTCTGGACGATCCATGAGAAAGTACATGTATGCAATCTTGAATCAACACCCACGAAACGTACACAACAGTACTGCGTTATTTTTGCTTGATTTGTTCCTTAACTAGTACCTCAGATATAGACCAGTTGACAAGGGTGTTGTCGTTAGTTGGAACACCAAATCAGACACTTCTAGATAAAATCAACAGCCCAGAGGTCAGTAGCATTAATTGGGACTTGTTCTGAGAGTGTTCTTTAATATGTTTAGACCTGCTGCAATACACAATACATTCTATTTATCAATGTTAATCTTTGAAAAAAAGTGTAATACAAATGGTGTTGATTAGGCTGAAAGATGATCCATTTTTCAAGTTGTTGTAGAATATGGAGAACACTGGATGAACAGAATAAACACCTTTTCATTGTAGGCTAGGAACTATGTGGCATCTATGCCAAAGTGGCCCAAAAAGGACTTCAGAGAAGTGTTTATCGGAGCTAATCCACATGGTGAGTATTATTGATGTACCTCATTATGTCTTCAGATTTTGAGAAAACAGATATTGAATTACAGTGTAATTGACTTTAGGACTGATGAATGATTGAAATGAAGACTTGTATTTTTCCTTGTACATGTGCTGTGTGATTTTGTGCTACAGCAAGACTGAGCTGTGCTAATTATTAACCTATGTTTTTATATAACCACACAAAACTAAAGGTGTATAATGCTATGACGTTGTCTGTCTCTCCACATAATCTTGTCCATGCTTTTCTTCATGATAGATGTAGATAATTTGATGGTGGCATCTGGTAGGATGTGACTTGTAATTGTGTGATAGGATATGACTTATACATGTAATTGTGAGTGGGTCTTAAACTTGGGGTCTGGCTCCTGGACTGAGAGGTAATAAAAGACGGGGTTTAACAACCTAGTCCATGCTTCTTCTTGATATTGAACTGTAACAGATTCAAAGGATTTGATGGGGGTATGACTTAAAGGTTGAATGTTGGTTTAGAATGTAGGATCTGCTCAATGTAGGATCAAGTGGGGGGGGGGGGGGGGGGGGGGGGGGGGGGGGCAAGAAACTTATCTGATTTGTTGGTCACATATGCTGTTCAGATTTGGGATGTCTTGTCTTCTTGCATGTAGGTTTCAAACTTCGGCACTTTAAGAAGGGAGGGTTCCAAATAGCATGTGAATTTGATAGCAGCATATGGTAGGGCATGAGTAACTGTATTTGTGCATCTGTGTTTTAAACTGTGTGTTGGGTTTTGGAACAGTCAATTTGGGTTTTGGGAAAATGAAATACTGTTGGCATATTCATACACCCCTATAATGGTGCCTTGTTTTGCAGCAATAAACTTGCTGGAACAGATGCTGGACTTAGATGCTGACACTCGTATCACTGCCACGGATGCCCTCGCTCACCCCTACCTGGCTCAGTACGCTGACCCTAGTGATGAGCCCAGTGCTGATGCTTATGACCAGTCATTTGAGGAGATGGAACTCACGATACCCGAATGGAAAGGTTTGGATGCTAATCTATCAAATTTTTTTAATATAAAGGTATTGAAATAATGAATATTAAGTGAATGTATTGAATGTTAAGGACATACAGGTATAATAATGTGCTTTATAATTATATACTGGAAAAATAAACTGTACATCTGAAGACCAAGTACATCCAGAGTTTCTTAGTATTATTAAATACATCAAAACAAAATTATGTATGTTTGTAAGCACATGAATAGAAAACAAACTATTTTTAATGAATGAGACTCGCTGCTCTTTATCCCTTTGCATCAGTGTCAAAGTTTAAATGTTGATATCCAGACGTAGTCATTATATAAAATATATATACTCTACTATTGACACAGAGGTTTTACCACTAGAAAGTGTATGGTTCACAATGTAAAACTTGTTTACCTCATTAGAAACAATAGACAGAAGTTTTCATCGTACCGTAAAGTCAGGGTGGGTGAGGGTGGAGTTTTTCGATGTTTACATAGAATGGACATACCTGAGAATTTGAATCCCCCATGGACAAGAGAAACTAAACTGCAGTTATGAATAACAATTTGTTTTTTCATTAAGTCAGGTCCCCACTAACATGTTTTTCTTTTCCTAAACCACAAAAATTTTGCCCATTAAAAGTTTATAAAATGTCTTATATTTGAGGTGCTTTTTGTATAAGGGATGTTCACACACAACTAGCGTTCACTGTACCGGGTTGGTGTCTGTAACATAGATGCTGTTTTCTCTTTCAGTTAAAGTTTATGAAGAAGTATTGAAATTCAAGCCACAGTGATGCCGGCAATCTTATTACTCGTCAATCTCGTCCATAGATCTCTCTGTTCGGGCCTTTCTGCTCTAGACGTCAGGAATTAATAATCATCTAACTTCAGCGTGCGTTGTCTGGACCCCACAACACGTATGTGATGTGGAAGAAAACACTTTCAGATGCAATTTTCTTTCTTTGTGAAGTATAGGTTAATATATAGTAAAACTTGCAACAAATGTTAGCTGATAAGAAGACTTAATATGTGTAGTAAAACTTCACAACTGCTGCTGTAGACTAGGGGACGGCAATTTATATGACACAGGATGGAATCCTTTGCTAACGAAATTTAATAGAGATGTCAAAGCATATTGTTGTATTTATATTTCAGTTGAGAATTTTTCTTTCAATCATGCAATATCAAATTCATGTTACATTCATACTGGGATTTTAAAATTTCATCGTAGATTTCATTTAAGGAGGTATACTACGACATAATGGCTGACTTCCTTTTCAATCATGAATGAAAATATAAATATCAGCAATATTTGTATCTTTCTTTTAAATGTAATCGCCTAGCTGGGTAGCTCAGTTGGTTAATGTGTCAACTGCTGAACTGTAGATTGTGGGTTCGGGTCCAGCAGAGGTTTTAAATTTTTCTGATTTCTTTCTAATAAAACTGCATTTTTTTAAAATAAATAAAGTGAATTTCAAACCTTTCAATTTCAAATTATTATTGTACATATCCCCCACTTTTCATCCATATCAAATTTCTATGGTGTGTTATTTCTCCTATCAAGTGAAAGAAGAGAGAAATTTATTGAAATAAGTAGGAATGATATTTAAAATTTCCTTTCACCTTGTACCATAAACAAATGCAAAATAGTGTTTGGAAAATTCAAATTCGCTTAAATTTGTAGCAGGTATTCCTTTTCATAGATGCCAAACATGTATACACAACCATGGTAAAAAAAATTATTTATCTTCAAGAAATTTTCAGTGACACTTTCTTCCCCCAGCCGATACAACATATTGTGTTCTAATGCTTTATACCTCTATAGAAGATATTGTGTCAAATCAACAAGAAACGGATTTCAAAAGTCAAGAAAAGAAAATTGTTGATGTTCATAATAGTAGTTCATAACAGGCATTTCAGAAGTCAGTGTTGTGCTGGTTATTCACAGGCTGGTTTAGAATATCTGTAGATCTATAGGAATACTGTCATCTGAACTATGAAGTGGAAGTTCTGTATTTGACAAGTACCTAACAAGTATTTTCATTCCAGGTTTTTTCTCCCCCCTTTTAATTTCATTATTTGCTCGGGGGGGGGGGGGGGGGGATTAAAAAAAATTGTTGTGATGTTTGTTACATTGACTTCCATTTTAAAAAAGATGAAATTTGAAAAATGTCATGTTGCTCAGAGTCGTGTGAAAAATTTAAATTCATGAAATTTAATTATTATATGAATACATGTGAATTGGAATGATATTCTAAATGTGTAATTTAATGCAGTGTGTGACACCTACAGAATATGAGATATATGGACACACGATTGTTATTTTATATGAAAAGGCAAAGATAATGTTTTGTCACCATACATGTATAAAATATGATTAATAATAATGCTGGTATCTCTATGTCATAATGTATTGATAGAGGAAGTGAAGCAATACAATCCTCTGTATTTACTGATCAACATACTGGTACACTGATATTTAATGTGACCCAAGATAAGTTCAATATGCAAACTCGTGTCTAGATGACGAAGAGCACCGGGTGTATGTCTGTAATGCAGGACCTCATTATACCAGTGGACAGGTTTATATGATTATTTTGTTCCTCTTGGTTCAGTTGTTAGAGATGGTTGCCATTGTCTTGTTAATAGATTTGAAATTTTCTGTTGATTTTTGATAGATTTTTAAGAAAATCTTTATGATAATATGGCAGTTGATTTGTACATAAATTTATTTTTTCATTGCTTTCACATTTTTTATAAATAAAGAAGACAGTTGTGCTATTCATCGTTATAGAAGTCACGTGACATTCTGTGAACTTTGTCATCCTTTTTCGTGTAGCGAATATCGTAGTTTTTCAACAGTCATAAGTTGAAGAATTTTCTCTTGTTGTGAATACATTAAGATATGTATTATGTTCACTGTGCTAAGTGTACAGGAAAAAGCACAAATAAATCTTTCCTTCAACTGAGTTACGTTTGTTAATTTCTGTAGATATTCTGTGCGTTTTGAAGGCTTCAGGTGATGGTGCCGTCTTAGGAGTGGGTAAAGTACACTTGGCTTGTGCACAGCTATATTTATTTATAAAGATGAATATATACAGTGGTTTGTTGGTTGTTCTATGTCCCGTTGAAAAATTTCCACTCATATTGAGACGTCACCAGTAGTAGGCGAAGTACCACAAATTTAGACACATCCTTAGCGCTGATGGCCATAGCAGCGAGGGTTTTTTAACGTGCCAAAGCCTGTCGCGACGCGGACCTCCGTTTTTAAGGACATACTGAAGGACCCACCAATGCCGAGCGTTTGGCGTACGAACAATCATTACCTATTTTAGGTTGACGTGGCCGTGGCACGATTAGCTACTTCATGTACTGTGCTGAACACATAAGTCTATCGCATGTCCCTGTAACAATCCATAAAATCTGATTTAAACGGAAGGAGGGAAAGGACACGTAATATTCTGTCCATTCATATGAACATGGACACCGCATATACTCGTCTGTAAGTTGAAATTTGGGAGTTACAGTTTGGTGCAAAACTATATTCAACTGACATTGTTATTTTTCCAGACGGCGTAATGTAGTATTTTTAAACAACTCCGGTGATTATCATGTGTATCATTTACTAAATTCTGAACACGTTACCTCGGTACTCTGAAACGGAAGAACTTCGCATAATGTTCAGAACGATGTCATCGTCGATGACATGGCCATCAGATGTAAAGGCATTATTAGTGTCATTTAATACATTGAACGCAAATGTACCAAGTAAAGGGGTTTACTCGAATTACTAATAAGCTTCTCAAAGTGCTCTCCCACACCGTGTCATGACAGTGCTAAACTTTGGTCCTCAAATTGTGGCCGCACACCGTGTCATGATAATGCTAAACTTTGGTCCTCAAATTGTGGCCACACACCGTGTCGTGATAATGTTATACTTTCATCCTCAAAGTGTGGCCGCACACCGTGTCATGATAATGCTATACTTTCGTCCTCACATTGTGGCCGCACACCGTGTCATGATGATGCTATACTTTCGTCCCCAATGTGTGGCCGAACACTGTGCTATGACAATGTTATCATACCTGTGTTTTGAACTATTTGACACGTGATTGTAAAAATTCAGTGCTACACACACTAGCTTGCTATGTAGCCAGTATCTCTGCGTCACGTAAGAAAACTGTAGAACATATCCACCGATTGATCGTCTTCTGGCAATACACCAGACACATGAACACTTCCTGTTAAGTACTGCTGGCAGTTCTTTTGTCTTCCTGTTAGCCTTAAGGAGCGATATCATACTACAGGAACTGTTGACATTCCGGTTCCAAATTGCAGTAAGGTGAAGGGGACTGATAAAGATTATGTCATTTCTTCTCGGTTTCAATGCACAAAAGTAAAACGAAAATCACGCCCTCCATTATGATAATTGCATATAGTACGGACGCCTGCATTTGTTTTATTTCTTTACAGAAAAGTCCAGTTGATGAACAGCACAGCTTATGAACAATACAGTTGATGAGCATGGTCGTAAAGTTAATAATTTACTGATATAACTTATAAACAATATATTGTAAAAGGCTTTCAATAACAAAAGCAGAATTCCATTACTAACACCAATTCAAGCAAAAAAATGTTATTATAGATTTTATATAAACTGTATTAAGCTGATATTTGGAATATCTAGTATCTCATTTAATTCGCGTACTTACGCAAGACTAGCCATCAGCGAAACTTTTGTTTTCGCGATAAACTCTTTCACATAGCAAACTTAAGAAGTGAAAGTTATGGTTCGTGAATAATGCATCAATGTACCCTCGCGAAAATAAGGTTTCGCGAAATAAAATTGGTTTAAAGTACTCGACTCACCGCCAGTTACCTTACTCATGTTCCCCTGCACCTCTAAGACATGCATACAAAACAAAACAAAAAAAGTTTGCGATAAACAACACAGCCAGTATAGACACTAGTGTCGACAACGTGTACTTTAACATGATATTTCAGGGTTTATGGTATTAACAAAAGAAAAGAAAACTTATAAAATGCATTAGGTTTAAAGAATTTCAAATATCCTTAGCAGGTAATATAGACAGAGTTAGATCTCGTATCTAACCCATTTATCAATTTAGAAGTATTCTGTGATTTCAAAGAATTCACAATGATAATAAATTTCAACGTGCTTATTCACATCATTGTGCCGGAATATTAAATTTATCTCGTGCTTGTGTTGATGTCCCGTACATTATTTTTATGCGGCAGCCAGAGCGCCAATACGGGGACCTTCGCTGTCTTCGCTGCTTTTCTTACCGATCTCATTTTGTCCCTATTGTACTGAATCACAACTATCGGCCTGGTCGTAACCGACCTACTGCCACCTTTCGATTTCTTCCTCCATTTGCGAAACATCGAAACAGGAAGACTGGAAATACCGGGTCCCTCTTCCGGTTCTCGGCAACATCGGCAACAACCACAAAACCAAGCACAACAGCCATGGTAACCACAGCAACTGGACAATGAGCAACATCCGTAGTAATCTACGCAACAAATGTCACATTTTCCACCATATTCGAAACAGCCGGGATCGCCGCGGGAACTCCTCGGTGTTTGGCTTGAACGTTGGGTTTCTTCTTCCTTTGGCCTCGTTTTGATTCTTCTTGACCGCATTCTAAAATATTCGTGTCATATATCGTGTTAAATTTTATACTTTAATATCTTTAATATAGGCCGCTGTTTTTAATGAATGATCACGTGATATTTCTGACTTTCTTATACTATATCTGTTGGATTACAAAATGGCCCAACTGATCATGAGCTAGTGAGCTAAAACGTTTAAAAGATTCTAAATCACATATATGGGAGAATATACATATAATTTAGAAATACTGTACGTGTGTTTTACCTGAAGCAGTGGCGGTAACAATAAATACAGAGCAGTGATAAACCTGTGATGGTCAGCAGAGCCGCGAGACCGATTAAGAGCCAAAACCAAACTACAAAACATTAAAAAAAAAGCACAGTTTTTGGTGTATACAGATAACGTGCAAAATGTTTGATCGTGGTTATTTGGGGGAGTTTTGATTCATCAGATTTTTATATTTCTATGATTTTGCGTTGAATAGATGAATTAGAAAAAAATTAACGTCAACAAGTTGGCCTTGGGAATAGGAACCATGAAAAGAAGCTCACCATTATCAACAAATGTTAATTCACATTTCCCAGGAGCGGTCCATGTTGTCGTTTTTACAGACACAGAATTTCCCACCATAGAGTACCCCGTATCACATGCATACACCACTGAGTCCGCTGTGTAGCTTGACACATAGCCATTGTCAATGGAAAGAACTGGGGTATTCATTGATCTTGAAACCGTTTCCAAATTAAAATTCAGATAATGAAATTTAGTGCACGAAAAATAGATTTCCAACCAACATGGCATGTATGCGAGAGTCGATCTTGCGGTTAGTGGAATCTGTTGGAAACAAACCCCTCGGCTTGTTTACACTTTGATAGTGATTTGAATGCCATGAATCACTGACTTGGGTAAAGTATAATCGTTGTTCAGACGTATATCGATTGAAATAATGAACGTACTGCGAACCCTTAGATGATTACACCCTTACTTCTTCATAAGAAGGTAGAGGGTCAACTGTGACTGTGTATTTGATGACAAAGAAACGCGCCTCCTCAATATACCGAGACCCAGAAGAGTCTTAGGACAAAATAAATATCAGTTATATATGTATATGGAATAAGTATTTACGTCCCATTTTTCATTGATGTAGAGATGTATTTGATGACAAAGCAACAACTCGCCTCCTCGATATACCGAGACCCAGAAGAGTCTTAGGACAAAATAAATATCAGTTATATATGTATATGGAATAAGTATTTACGTCCCATTTTTCATTGATGTAGAGATGTATTTGATGACAAAGCAACAACTCGCCTCCTCGATATACCGAGACCCGGGAGGGTCTTGGGACAAAATAAATATCAGTTATACATGTATATGTATATGGAATAAGTATTTACGTCCCATTTTTCATTGATGTAGAGATGTCACCATTCCCAACTTCAAATAGGTGTTTAAAGCTCTGCACAAATGTAGACCTGCGCTCAAACCAATAGGCTACTACATGTACACCATAATACACACCACATTCTAGTTAGTCACATAAACTGGTAGCCTCAATAGTGGGATTGCTTTCAACAAATATTGCACATTGTTTATTTTCTCTTGATAAACCAGGTTATTGTAAGGGTATGAATTTTTACCATTGCAAGAGCCATAACTCGTACTAGTTATCTTGTAAGTAATGGACTAGGCATGCTCGAGTGTAACTTCCTTTTCCGGTCAGACAAATTCTTTTGTGCATTTCAACTCAAAACCACGATATCAGTTTTCAGCAATGTTCAACAAGTGTTTATCAAATGAGAAGACTTAGTGTTAATATGGGCAATAAAATCAACAGTAGAAGACACAAACTGAAATTGAATTAACAAATATATCATTACCCGTCTGACCAGTATACTGTATCTTTACGGTAGGGCAGCATGTCTATTTTAACGCCCTAGGTTAGACGCTGCCATGACACGAACGGTGCTCAAACTCACGACCTCCCGGTTACGCTCTACCACTGTGCTACCGCGATCGGTTTAGTAGCACTGAAGTCGAACTCTGCTTGTATGATGACATAATGCCCGAATATATGTTGATCAACATTTCACCGTTGCAGAAGTGAGGGTTCATTTACGCGCCAGCTTTTGTCGTGACATGGGACTTCTATTTTTAAGGTATTATCTGAAGGACTCCATACAATAAGCCCACTCTCATGTGACGTCGTAAGATTTTTCAAAATCAATGCTTTCTTTAGATTTATGAACTATAGGAAAGTGAATTTTGTGAAAATATTTTCCGATAGTTATTGTAAAAAATCTTGTTTGACATAGAATATTTCAAACGTCTAAGTTGTATATGGTTAATCAATGATTTGTTTCAAAATTTTGAATCCAACGGCAATAACTCTGTTTCTGTTGATTTCTTTATCAAATCCATAATGCGATATACTTTTCAGAGGCATTTATTTTTATTTTTGTAAAGAATCTGTTTCATGAAATTGTTATGAAAACTATTATGTCTTTATCACCAATTTTTATGAAATTTGGATAAGCTAGCTATTCAACAGGTTGGGAACACTTTCCTTATAGCGAGATATTCTCACTAAAATGCGATTATCCCTCGTTAGCGAGAGAGTACACATTACCATAAACAGGTGTTTTGATGGTTTTATTGAAAATAATGGCAAATTCCGTGCAATGCTGAATAAGTGCGATACACACTCAACATGAAACGAATTGTCTCTATAAAATTGAGAACATAGTCAAGAAATTTCATATCAACGTTGCTGTTTAATTAAAAGTCAGAAACTTATCTGATATGTTGGTCACATATGCCATTCAGATTTGGGACGTCTTGTCTTCTTGCATGTAGGTTTCAAACTTTGGCACTTTAAGAAGGGAGGGTTCCAAATATCATGTCAATCTGATAGCAGCATATGGTAGGGCATGAGTAACTGTATTTGTGCATCTGTGTTTTAAACTGTGTGTTGGGTTTTGGGACAGTCAATTTGGGTTTTGGGAAAAAAAATACTGTTGGCATATTCATACACCCCTAAAATGGTGCCTTGTTTTGCAGCAATAAACTTGCTGGAACAGATGCTGGACTTAGATGCTGACACTCGTATCACTGCCACGGATGCCCTCGTTCACCCCTACCTGGCCCAGTACGCTTACCCTAGTGATGAGCCCAGCGCTGATGCCTATGACCAGTCATTTGAGGAGATGGAACTCACGATACCAGAATGGAAAAGTTTGGATGCTAATCTATCAACTTTTTAAAATATAGATAAAGGTATTGAAATTATGAATATTAAGTGATTGTATTGAATGTTAAGAACATACATATATAATAATGTGCTTTATAATTATATACTGGGAACTGATAAAGGAAAAATAAACTGTACATTTGAAGACCATGTACATTCAGAGTTTCTTAGTATTATTAAATACACCAACACACAAATATTAACTGTGTTTGTAAGCACATGAATTGGGGGGAACATTGTTTTTAATGAATGAGACTTGCTTATCTTTATCCATTTGCATCAGTGTCAGAGTTTAAATGCTGATATCCAGACAATAGTCATTATTTGAAATAAATATACTCTTAGACTACCATTAACACAGTGGTTTTACCACTAGAAAGTGTATGGTTCACAATGTAAAACTTGTTTACCTCATTAGAAACAATAGACAGAAGTTTTCATCGTACCGTAAAGTCAGGGTGGGTGAGGGTGGAGTTTTCGATGTTTACATAGAATGGACATACTTGAGAATTTGAATCCCCCATGGACAAGAGAAACTAAATTGCAGTTATAAATAACAATTTCTCATTTCATAAAGTCAGGTCCCCACAAACATGTTTTTCTTTTCCTAAACTACAAAAGTTTTGCCCAACAAAAATATATACTGATAAAATGTCTTATATTTGAGCTGCTTTTTGTATAAGGGATGTTTACACACAACTAGCGTTCACTGTACCGGGTTGGTGTATGTAACGTAGATGCTGTTTTCTCTTTCAGTTAAAGTTTACGAAGAAGTATTGAAATTCAAACCACAGTGATGCCGGCAATCTTATTACTCGTCAATCTCGTCCATAGGTCTCTCTGTTCGGGCCTTTCTGCTCTAGACGTCAGGAAGTAATAATCATCTAACTTCAGCGCGCGTTGTCTGGACCCCACAACACGTATGTGATGTGGAAGAAAACACTTTCAGATGCAATTTTCTTTCTTTGTGAAGTATAGGTTAATATATAGTAAAACTTGCAACAAATGTTAGCTGATAAGAAGACTTAATATGTGTAGTAAAACTTCACAACTGCTGCTGTAGACTAGGGGACGGCAATTTATACGACACAAGATGGAATCCTTTGCTAACGAAATTTCATAGAGTATGTCAAAGCATATTGTTGTATTTATATTTCAGTTGAGAATTTTTCTTTCAATCATGCAATATCAAATTCATGTTATATTCATACTGGGATTTTAAAATTTCATCGTAGATTTCATTTAAGGAGGTATACTACGACATCATAATGGCTGACTTCCTTTTCAATCATGAATGAAAATATAAATATCAGCAATATTTGTATCTTTCTTTTAAATGTAATCGCCTAGCTGGGTAGCTCAGTTGGTTAATGTGTCAACTGCTGAACTGTAGATTGTGGGTTCAGGTCCAGCAGAGGTTTTAAATTTTTTCTTATTTCTTTCTACTAAAACTGCATTTTTAAAAAATAAATAAAGTGAATTTCAAACCTTTCCATTTCAAATTATTATTGTACATATCCCCCACTTTTCATCCATATCAAATTTCTATGGTGTGTTATTCCTCCTATCAAGTGAAAGAAGAGAGAAATTTATTGAAATAAGTAGGAATGATATTTAAAATTTCCTTTCACCTTGTACCATAAACAAATGCAAAATAGTGTTTGGAAAATTCAAATTCGCTTAAATTTGTAGCAAGTGTTCGTTTTCAGAAATGCCAAACATGTATACACAACCATGGTAACAATTTTATTTATCTTAAAGAAATTCTCGGTGACACTTTCTTCCCCAGCCGATACAACATATTGTGTTCTAATGCTTTATACCTCTATAGAAGATACTGTGTCAAATCAACAAGAAACGGATTTCAATAGTCAAGAAAAGAAAATTGTTGATGTTCATAATAGTAGTTCATAACAGGCATTTCAGATGTCAGTGTTGTGCTGGTTATTCACAGGCTGGTTTAGAATATCTGTAGATCTATAGGAATACTGTCATCTGAACTATGAAGTGGAAGTTCTGTATTTGACAAGTACCTAACAAGTATTTTCATTCCAGGTTTTTTCTCCCCCCTTTTAATTTCATTATTTGCTCTTGGGAGGGGGGGGGGATTAAAAAAAATTGTTGTGATGTTTGTTACATTGACTTCCATTTTAAAAAAGATGAAATTTGAAAAATGTCATGTTGCTCAGAGTCGTGTGAAAAATTTAAATTCATGAAATTTAATTATTATATGAATATATGTGAATTGGAATGATATTCTAAATGTGTAATTTAATGCAGTGTGTGACACCTACAGAATATGAGATATATGGACACACGATTGTTATTTTATATGAAAAGGCAAAGATAATGTTTTGTCACCATACATGTATAAAATATGATTAATAATAATGCTGGTATCTTTATGTCATAATGTATCGATAGAGGAAGTGAAGCAATACAATCCTCTGTATTTACTGATCAACATACTGGTACACTGATATTTAATGTGACCCAAGATAAGTTCAATATGCAAAATCGTGTCTAGATGACGAAGAGCACCGGGTGTATGTCTGTAATGCAGGACCTCATTATACCAGTGGACAGGTTTATATGATTATTTTGTTCCTCTTGGTTCAGTTGTTAGAGATGGTTGCCATTGTCTTGTTAATAGATTTGAAATTTTCTGTTGATTTTTGATAGATTTTTAAGAAAATCTTTATGATAATATGGCAGTTGATTTGTACATAAATTTATTTTTTCATTGCTTTCACATTTTTTATAAATAAAGAAGACAGTTGTGCTATTCATCGTTATAGAAGTCACGTGACATTCTGTGAACTTTGTCATCCTTTTTCGTGTAGCGAATATCGTAGTTTTTCAACAGTCATAAGTTGAAGAATTTTCTCTTGTTGTGAATACATTAAGATATGTATTATGTTCACTGTGCTAAGTGTACAGGAAAAAGCACAAATAAATCTTTCCTTCAACTGAGTTACGTTTGTTAATTTCTGTAGATATTCTGTGCGTTTTGATGGCTTCAGGTGATGGTGCCGTCTTAGGAGTGGGTAAAGTACACTTGGCTTGTGCACAGCTATATTCATTTATAAAGATGAATATATACAGTGGGTTGTTGGTTGTTCTATGTCCCGTTGAAAAATTTCCACTCATATTGAGACGTCACCAGTAGTAGGCGAAGTACCACAAATTTAGACACATTCTTAGCGCTGAAGGCCGTAGCAGTGAGGGTTTTTTTAACGTGCCGAAGCCTGTCGCGATGCGGACCTCCGTTTTTAAGGACATACCAAAGGACCCACCAATGCCGAGCGTTTGGCGTACGAACAATCATTACCTATTTTAGGTTGACGTGGCCGTGGTACGATTAGCTACTTCATGTACTGTGCTGAACACAAGTCTATCGCATGTCCCTGTAACAATCCATAAAATCTGATTTAAACGGAAGGAGGGAAAGGGCACGTAATATTCTGTCCATTCATATGAACATACACACCGCATATACTCGCCTGTAAGTGGAAATTTGGGTGTTACAGTTTGGTGCAAAACTATATTCAACTGACATTGTTATTTTTCCAGACGGCGTAACGTAGTATTTTTAAACAACTCCGGTGATTATCATGTGTATCATTTACTAAATTCTGAACACGTTACCCCGGTACTCTGAAACGGAAGAACTTCGCACAATGTTCAGAACGATGTCATCGTCGATGACATGGCCATCAGATGTAAAGGCATTATTAGTGTCATTTAATACATTGAACGCAAATGTACCAAGTAAAGGGGTTTACTCGAATTACTAATAAGCTTCTCAAAGTGCTCTCCCACACCGTGTCATGACAGTGCTAAACTTTGGTCCTCAAATTGTGGCCGCACACCGTGTCATGATAATGCTAAACTTTGGTCCTCAAATTGTGACCACACACCGTGTCGTGATAATATTATACTTTCATCCTCAAAGTGTGGCCGCACACTGTGTCATGATAATGCTATACTTTCGTCCTCACATTGTGGCCGCACACCGTGTCATGATAATACTATACTTTCGTCCCCAATGTGTGGCCGAACACTGTGCTATGACAATGTTATCATACCTGTCTTTTGAACTATTTGACACGTGATTGTAAAAATTCAGTGCTACACACAATTGCTTGCTGTGTAGTCAGAATCTCTGCGTCACGTAAAAAAAACTGTAGAACATATCCACTGATTGATCGTCTTCTGGCAATACATTAGACACATGAACACTTCCTGTTAAGTACTGCTGGCAGTTCTTTTGTCTTCCTGTTAGCCTTAAGGAGCGATATCATACTGCAGGAACTGTTGACATTCCGGTTCCAAATTGCGGTAAGGTGAAGGGGACTGATAAAGATTATGTCATTTCTTCTCGGTTTCAATGCACAAAAGTAAAACGAAAAGCACGCCCTCCATTATGATAATTGCATATAGTACGGACGCCTGCATTTGTTTTATTTCTTTATAGAAAAGTCCAGTTGATGAAAGCACAGCTTATGAACAATACAGTTTATGAACATGGTCGTAAAGTTAATAATTTACTGATACAACTTATAAACAATATATTGTAAAAGGCTTTCAATGACAAAAGCAGAATTCCATTACTAACACCAATTCAAGCAAAAAAATATTATTATAGATGTTATATAAACTGCATTAAACTGATATTTGGAATATCTAGTATCTCATTTAATTCGCGTAATTACGCAAGACTAGCCATTCGTGAAACTTTTGTTTTCGCGATAAACTCTTTCACATAGCAAACTTAAGAAGTGAAAGTTATGGTTCGTGAATAATGCATCATGCATCAATGTACTATCACGAAAATAAGGTTTCGCGAAATGAAATTGGTCTAAAGTACTCGACTCACTGCCAGTTAATTTACTCATGTTTCCATACATCTCTAAGACAAGTGTACAAAAAAATAATAAGTTTACGATTAAACAACACATCCAGTATAGACACTAGTGTCGACAACGTGTATTTTAACATATTTCAGGGTTTATGGTATTAATAAAATGAAAATAAAACTTACAATGCATTAGGTTTAATGAATCTCAAATACTCTTACAGGTAATATAGACAGAGTTAGATCTCGTATCTAACCCATTCATCAATTTAGAAGTATTCTGTGATTTCAAAGAGTTCACAATGAAAATAAATTTCAACGTGCTTATTCACATCATTGTGCCGGGATATTAAATTTATCTCGTGCTTGTGTTGATGTCCCGTACATTATTTTTATGCGGCAGCCAGAGCGGCAACACGGGGACCTCCGCTGTCTTCGCTGCTTTTCTTACCGATCTCATCTTGTGCCTACTGTACTGAATCACAACTATCGGCCTGGTCGTAACCGACCTATTGCCACCTTTCGATTTCTTCCTCCATTTGCGAAACATTGAAACGGGAAGACTGGAAATACCGGGCCCCTCTTCCGGTTCTCTGCAACATCGGCAACAACCACAAAACCAAGCGCAACAGCCATGGTAACCACAGCAATTGGACAATGAGCAACATCCGTAGTAATCTACGCAACAAATGTCACATTTCCCACCATATTCGAAACAGCCGGGATCGCCGCGGGAACTCCTCGGTGTTTGGCTTGAACGTTGCGTTTCTTCTTCCTTTGGCCTCGTTTTGATTCTTCTTGAAAGCATTCTAAAATATTTGTGTCATATATAGCGTTAAATTTTATACTTTAATATCTTTAATGTAGGCCGCTGTTTTTAATGAATGATCATGTGATATTTCTGACTTTCTTATACTATATCTGTTGGATTACAAAATGACCCAACTGATCATGAGCTAGTGAGCTATAACGTTTAAAAGATCCGAAATCATATATGTGAGAATATACATATAATTTAGAAATAGTGTACGTGTGTTTTACCTGAAGCAGTGGCGGTAACAATAAACACAGAGCAGTGTTAAACCTGTGATGGTCAGCAGAGCCGCGAGACCGATTAAGAACCAAAACCAAACTACAAAGTTTTTGGTTTACATAAAGATAACGTGAAAATAACTTTTGTGCCAAAATAATTGATCATGCTTATTTTGAATTTTGATTCATCAGATTTTCATGTTTCCATTTTTTTGGTATAGAACCGAATAGATGAATTGGAGAAACTTTAAAGTCAATATGTTGAACTTTGGAATTAATAATCATCAAAAGAAGCTCACCATTATCAACGAATGTTAATTCACATTTCCCAGGGGTGGACCAAACTCCTGATTTAAGGATAGCCACTGAATTCCCCACCATAGAATACCCCGTATCACAAGCATACACCACTGAGTTCGTTTTGTAGCTTGACACATAGCCATTGTCAATGGAAAGCACTGGAGAACTCATAATACTGATTGATTTTGAAAACGTTTACAAATCAAAATTGATATAATCAAATTTAGTGCACGAAAATTAAATTTCCAACCAACATGGCAAGTAAGTGAGAGTCGATCTTACGGTTAGTGGAATCTGTTGGAAACAAACCCCTCGGCTTGTTTACACTTTGATAGTGTTTTCAATGCCACGAATCACTGACTTGGGTAAAGTATAATCGTTGTTCAGACGTATATCGATTGAAATAATGAACGTACTGCGAACCTTTAGATGGTTACACCCTTACTTGTTCATAAGAAGGTGGAGGGTCAGTTGTGACTGTGTATTTGATGACAAAGATATACGGAGGCCCGGAATAGTCTTAGGACAAAATAAATATCAGTTACATTATGTATATATGTATATGGAATAAGCATTTACGTCCCATTTTTCATTGATGTAGAGATGTCACCATTCCCAACTTCAAATAGGTATTTAAAGCGCTGTACAAATGTAGATCTGCGCTCAAACCAATAGGCTACTACATCTACGTAATTCCACGGGGCAACCATGCTCAATATATTATATGTATTATACACCATAATACACACCACATTCCAGTTAGTCACATAAATTGGTGGCCTCGATAGTGGGATTGCTTTCAACAAATATTGCACATTGTTTATCTTCTCTTGATAAACCAGGTTATTGTAAGGATATAAATTTTTACCATTGCAAGAGCCATAACTCGTACTAGTTATCTTGTAAGTAATGGACTAGGCATGCTCGAGTGTAACTTCCTTTTCCGGTCAGACAAATTCTTTTGTGCATTTCAACTCAACACCACTGACACGGTATCAGTTTTCAGCCATGTTCAACAAGTGTTTATCAAATGACAAGACTTAGTTAGTGTTAATATGGGCAATAAAATCATCAGTAGAAGACACAAACTGAAATTGAATTGACAAATATATCATTACCCGTCTGACCAGTATACTGTATCTTTACGGTAGGGCAGCATGTCTATTTTAACGTCTCAGGTTAGACGCTGCCATGACACGAACGGTGCTCAAACTCACGACCTCCCGGTTACGATCTACCACTGTGCTACCGCGACCGGTTTAGTAGCACCGAAGTCGAACTCTGCTTATATGATGACATAATGCCCGAATATATGTTGATCAACATTTCACCGTTGCAGCAGTGAGGGTTCAGTTACGCGCCAGCTTTTGTCGTGACATGGGACTTCTATTTTTAAGGTATTATCTGAAGGACTCCTTACAATAAGCCCACTCTCATGTGACGTCGTAAGATTTTTCAAAATCAATGCTTTCTTTAGATTTATGAACTATAGGAAAGTGAATTTTGTGAAAATATTTTTCGATAGTTATTGTAAAAAATCTTGCTTGACAGAATATTTAAACGTCTAAGTTGTATATGGTTAATCAATGATTTGTTTCAAAATTTTGAATCCAACAGCAATAACTCTGTTTCCGTTGATTTCTTTATCAAATCCATAATGCGATATACCTTTCAGAGGCATTTTTTTATTTTTGAAAAGAATCTGTTTCATGAAATTGTTATGAAAACTATTATGTCTTTAACACCAGTTTTTATGAAATTTGGATAAGCTAGCTATTCAACAGGTTGGGAACACTTCCCCTATAGCGAGATATTCTCGCTAAAATGCGATTATCCCTCGTTAGCGAGAGAGTACACATTACCATAAACAGGCCCCAGTATCATGAAACATCTTAAGCTTAAGTCAAAATCTGAATATTGTGATGAAATGATTGAGAAGTCAATCATTCCAAAATAAAATTGCTATTCAATATTGTTTCATTGAATTTCTAATGTCTGCAAATTAAGAGTTTCAGTTCAAAAGTAATAAATATTTTACAGGTGATTGAAATTTTGACTTAAGTCTGAGATTGTTACATGATCCTGGGGCCAGGTGTTTTGATGATTTTATTGAAAATAATGGCAAATTCCGTGCAATGCTGATTAAGTGCGATACACACTCAACATGAAGCGAATTGTCTCTATAAAATTGAGAAGATGGTCAAGAAATTTCATATCAACGTTGCTGTTTAATTAGAAATCAGAAACTTATCTGATTTGTTGGTCACATATGCCATTCAGATTTGGGATGTCTTGTCTTCTTGCATGTAGGTTTCAAACTTTGGCACTTTAAGAAGGGAGGGTTCCAAATACCATGTCAATCTGATAGCAGCATAGGGTAGGGCATGAGTAACTGTATTTGTGCATCTGTGTTTTAAACTGTGTGTTGGGTTTTGGGACAGTCACTTTGGGTTTTGGGAAAATGAAATACTGTTGGCATATTCATACACCCCTATAATGGTGCCTTGTTTTACAGCAATAAACTTGCTGGAACAGATGCTGGACTTAGATGCTGACACTCGTATCACTGCCACGGATGCCCTCGCTCACCCCTACCTGACCCAGTACGCTGACCCTAGTGATGAGCCCAGCGCTGATGCCTATGACCAGTCATTTGAGGAGATGGAACTCACGATACCAGAATGGAAAGGTTTGGATGCTAATCTATCGAATTTTTTAAATATAGATTAAGGTATTGAAATTATGAATATTAAGTGATTGTATTGAATGTTAAGGACATACATGTATAATAATGTGCTTTATAATTATATACTGGAAACTGATAAAGGAAAAATAAACTGTACATTTGAAGACCAAGTACATTCAGAGTTTCTTAGTATTATTAAATACACCAACACACAAATATTAACTGTGTTTGTAAGCACATGAATTGGGGGGAACATTGTTTTTAATGAATGAGACTTGCTTCTCTTTATCCATTTGCATCAGTGTCAGAGTCTAAATGCTGATATCCAGACAATAGTCATTATTTGAAATATATATACTCTTAGACTACCATTAACACAGTGGTTTTACCACTAGAAAGTGTATGGTTCACAATGTAAAACTTGTTTACCTCATTAGAAACAATAGACAGAAGTTTTCATCGTACCGTAAAGTCGGGGTGGGTGAGGGTGGAGTTTTCGATGTTTACATAGAATGGACATACCTGAGAATTTGAATCCCTCAAGGACAAGAGAAGCTAAATTGCAGTTATAAATAACAATTTGTCATTTCATAAAGTGAGGTCCCCACAAACATGTTTTTCTTTTCCTAAACTACAAAAGTTTTGCCCAACAAAAATATATACTTAAAAAATGTCTTATATTTGAGCTGCTTTTTGTATAAGGGATGTTCACACGCAACTAGCATTCGCTGTACTGAGTTGGTGTATGTAACGTAGATGCTGTTTTCTCTTTCAGTTAAAGTTTACGAAGAAGTATTGAAATTCAAGCCACAGTGATGCCGGCAATCTTATTACTCGTCAATCTCGTCCATAGATCTGTCTGTTCGGGCTTTTCTGCTCTAGACTTCAGGGATTAATAATCATCCCACTTCAGCGCGCGTTGTCTGGACCCCACAACATGTATGTGATGTGGAAGAAAACACTTTCAGATGCAATTTTCTTTCTTTGTGAAGTATAGGTTAATATACATGTATAGTAAAACTTGCAACAAATGTTAGCTGAGAAGAAGACTTTATATGTGTAGTAAAACTTCACAACTACTGCTGTAGACTAGGGGAAGGCAATTTATATGACACAGGATGGAATCCTTTGCTAAAGAAATTTAATAGAGTATGTCAAAGCATATTGTTGTATTTATATTTCAGTTAAGAATTTTTCTTTCAATCATGCAGTTTCAAATTCATGTTATATCCATACTGGGATTTTAAAATTTCATCGTAGATTTCATTTAAGGAGGTATACTACGACATCATAATGGCTGCCTTCCTTTTCAATCATGAATGAAAATATAAATATCAGCAATATTTGTATCTTTCTTTTAAATGTAATCGCCTAGCTGGGTAGCTCAGTTGGTTAATGTGTCAACTGCTGAACTGTAGATTGTGGGTTCAGGTCCAGCAGAGGTTTTAAATTTTTTCTGATTACTTTCTACTAAAACTGCATTTTTTTTTACTAAAGAAAGTGAATTTCAAACTTTTCAATTTCAAATTATTATTGTACATATCTCCCACTTTTCATCCATATCAAATTTCTGTGGTGTGTTATTCCTCCTATCAAGTGAAAGAAGAGAGAAATTTATTGAAATAAGTAGGAATAATATTTAGAATTTCCTTTCACCTTGTACCATAAACAAATGCCAAATAGCGTTTGGAAAATTCAAATTCTCTTAAATTTGTAGCAGGTGTTAACAATTTTATTTATCTTCAAGGAATTCTCAGTGACGCTTTCTTCCCCCAGCCGATACAACATATTGTGTTCTAATGCTTTATACGTCTATAGAAGATATTGTGTCAAATCAACAAGAAACGGATTTCAAAAGTCAAGAAAAGAACATTGTTGATGTTCATAATAGTAGTTCATAACAGGCATTTTAAAAGTCAGTGTTGTGCTGGTTATTCACAGGCTGATTTAGAATATCTGTAGATCTACAGGAATACTGTCATCTGAACTATGAAGTGGAAGTTCTGTATTTGACAAGTACCTAACAAGTATTTTCATTCCAGGTTTCACCCCCCCCCCTTTAATTTCATTATTTGCTCGGGGGGGGGGGATTAAAAAATTGTTGTGATGTTTGTTACTTTGACTTCCATTTTAAAAAAGATGAAATTTGAAAAAATGTTATGTTGCTCAGAGTCGTGTGAAAAATTTAAATTCATGAAATTTAATTATTATATGAATATATGTGAATTGGAATGATATTCTAAATGTGTAATTTAATGCAGTGTGTGACACCTACAGAATATGAGATATATGGACACACGATTGTTATTTTATATGAAAAGGCAAAGATAATGTTTTGTCACCATACATGTATAATATATGATTAATAATAATGCTGGTATCTTTATGTCATAATGTATTGATAGAGGAAGTGAAGCAATACAATCCTCTGTATTTACTGATCAACGTACTGATACACTGATGTTTAATGTGGCCCAAGATAAGTTCAATATGCAAAATCGTGTCTAGATGACGAAGAGCACTGGGTGTATGTCTGTAATGCAAGACCTCATTATACCAGTGGACAGGTTTATATGATTATTTTGTTCCTCTTGGTTCAGTTGTTAGAGATGGTTGCCATTGTCTTGTTAATAGATGTGAAATTTTCTGTTGATTTTTGATAGATTTTTAAGAAAATCTTTATGATAATATGGCAGTTGATTTGTACATAAATTTATTTTTTCATTGCTTTCACATTTTTTATAAATAAAGAAGACAGTTGTGCTATTCATCGTTATAGAAGTCACGTGACATTCTGTGAACTTTGTCATCCTTTTTCGTGTAGCGAATATCGTAGTTTTTCAACAGTCATAAGTTGAAGAATTTTCTCTTGTTGTGAATACATTAAGATATGTATTATGTTCACTGTGCTAAGTGTACAGGAAAAAGCACAAATAAATCTTTCCTTCAACTGAGTTACGTTTGTTAATTTCTTTAGACATTCTGTAAGTTTTTGGAAGGCTTCAGGTGATGGTGCTGTCTTAGGAGTGGGTAAAGTACACTTGACTTGTGCACAGCTATATTATTGTCCCCCACTGCAACGCGGAAAGGGACATAGAAATACCGGTGTCCGTCCGTCCCACTTCACTTTGTGGACGCAACTCCTCAGAAACCGCTCAACGGATTTTGTTCATATTTTGTAGGATTGTTAATCACCATGTGTAGTTGATCATATTGCGCTGCCATTTTGGTTCGACAATTTTTACAGGAGTTATGGACCTTTGTTGAATTTGTACGTGTTACACTATAGGAACACTTTTTGGACGCAACTCCTCCGAAACCACTCACTGGATTTCATTCAAATTTTGTAGGAGTGTTAGTCATCATATGTAGTTGATCATATTGCGCCGTTATTTTGATTCGATAAATTTTACAGGAGTTATGGAACTTTGTTGAATTTGTATATGCTACACTATAGAAACACTTTGTGGACGCAACTTCTTCGAAACCGCTCAACGGATTTTGTATAAGTTTTGTAGGATTGTTAGTCACCATATGTAGTTGATCATATTGCGCCGTCATTTTGATTCGACAAATTTTAGTACAGGAGTTATTGGACTTTTGTGCTTCAACTTTTTTGCGGCGGTGGGGGACATGGCTATGTGTAGCATTCTTGTTTATGAAGATGAATATATACAGTGGTTTGTTGGTTGTTCTATGTCCCGTTGAAAAATTTCCACTTATATTGAAACGTCACCAGTAGTAGGCGAAGTACCACAAATTTAGACACATGCTTAGCAGCGAGGGTTTTTTAACGTACCAAAGCCAGTCGCGATGCGGACCTCCGTTTTAGGGACATACCAAAGGACCCACCGATTCTCATTTTTAAATGCTGAGCGTTTGGCGTACGAACAATCATTACCTATTTTAGGTTGACACGATTAGCTACTTCATGTACTGTGCTGAACACATAAGTCGATCACATGTCCCTGTAACAATCCATAAAATCTTATTTAAACGGAAGGAAGGAAAGGGCACGTAATATTCTGTCCATTCATATGAGCATGGACACCGTATATACTCGCCTGCAAGTGGAAATTTGGGAGTTACAGTTTGGTCGAAAACCCTATATTCGACCGACATTGTTATTTTTCCGGACGGTTTAATGTAGTATTTTTAAACAACTCCGGCGATTATCATTGACAAAATTCTGAACACATTACCCCGGTACTCTGAAACGAAAGAACTTTGCAAAATGTTCAGAACTATGTCGGATCCTCCGTGGCCGAGTGGTTATAGAGCACCGTGCTGAAAATCACTCGGCCTCTCACCTCTGTCGGCGCGGGTTCGAATCCCGCTAGCGCCGGTAAGTGAGAAAATTTCCCAGTTCACTTTCGGAAGGTCGGTGGTCTCTTCCCAGGTACATTGTATCTGGGTTCTCTCTTCCACCAATAAAAACGGCGCCACCATATAACTGAAAAATTGTTGAGTGTGGCGGAAAACATCAATCAATCAATCCGAACGAGGTCATCAGATGTAAAGGCATTATTAGTGTCATTTAAGACGGTCAACGCAAATGTATCAAGTAAAAGGGTTTACTCGAATTACTAATAAGCTTCTCAAAGTGCTTTGCCACACCGTGTCAGGACAATGCTAAACTTTGGTCCTCAAATTGTGGCCGCACACCGTGTCATCATAATGCTATATTTTCGTCCTAAAAGTGCGACCGCACACCGTGTCATGATAATGCTTTACTTTCGTCCTCAAAGTGCGGCTGCACACCGTGTCATGATAATGCTATACTTTGGTCCCCAATATATGGCCGCACGCTGTGCTATGATAATGTTATCATAGTTATGTTTTGAACTATTTGACACATGTGCTTGTAAAAATTCAGTACTACACATACTAGCCTGCTATGTAGCCGGTATCTCTGCGTCACGTATGAAAACTGTAGAACATATCCACTGATGGATCGTCTTCTGGCAATACACCAGATACATGAACACTTCCTTTTAAGTACTGCTGGAAGATCCTTTTTCTTCCTGTTAACCTTAAGGAGTGATATCATACTGCAGGAACTGTTGACATTCCGGTTCCAAATTGCGGTAAGGTGAAGGGGACTGATAAAGATTCTGTCATTTCTTCTCGGTTTCAATGCACAAAAGTAAAATAAACAAGAGGCCCATGGGCCACATCGCCCACCTGAGTCACCTTGGCCCATATCTGAAGACTTTCCATATATATTTGCATGTAAAACCTTAGTCCCTATTATGGCCCCAACCTACCCCTGGAGGCCATGATTTTTGTAAACTTGAATCTACACAATGTCAGAAAGCTTTCATGTAAATGTCAACTTCTTTGGCCCAATGGTTCTTGAGAAGAAGATTTTTAAAGATTTTTCCTATATTTGTATATAAAACTTTGATCCCCTATTGTGGCCCTATCCTACCCCCGGGGGCCATGATTTGAACAAACATGAATTAATACTATGTCAGAAAGCTTTCATGTAAATATCAGCTTTTCTAGCTCAGTTTTAAGATTTTCCCTATATATTTGTATGTAAAACTTTGATCCCCCCTTGTGGCCCCATCCTACCCCCGGGGGCAATGATTTGAACAAACTTGAATCTACACTATGTCAGAAAGCTTTCATGTAAATATCAGCTTTTCTGGCTTCGTGGTTCTTGAGAAGAAGATTTTTAAAGCTTTTTCCTATATATTTGTATGTAAAACTTTGATCCCCCCTTGTGGCCCCATCCTACCCCTGGGGGCCATGAGTTGAACAATTTAGAATCTGCACTACCTAATAAAGCTGATCTATAAATTTAATCTTTTCTGGCCCATTGGTTCTTGAGAAGAAGATTTTTTAATGACCCTACTTTATTTTTACCTTTTCTTGATTATCTCCCCTTGAAAGGTGCCCTGGCCCTTTATTTTAACAATTTAGAATTCCCTTTACCTAAGGATGCGTTGTGCCGACTTTGGTTGAAATTCGCCTAGTGGTTTTAGACAAGAAGTCAAAAATGTTAAAAGTTTACAGACGGACGGACGCCGGACTACGGGTGATCAGAAAAGCTCACTTGAGCTTTCAGCTCAGGTAAGCTAAACATCACGCTCTCCATTATGCTAATTTCATAAAGTAAAGACACCTGCATTTATTTTATTTCAAAATAGAATAGTCCTGTTGATGAACAGCACATCTTAAGAACAAAAGCGGTTATGAACAATACAATTTATGAGCATGGACATAAAGTTAATAATTTACTGATATAACTTGTAAACAATATATTGTAAAAGCTTTTCAATTACAAAAGCAGAATTCCATTACTAATACCAATTCAAGCAAAAATAATAATGTTATTATAGATTTTAAATAAACTGTATTAAACTGATATTTGGAACATCTGATATCTCATTTAATTCGCGTATTTACGCGTAATTACGCAATACTAGTCATCAGCGAAACTTTCGTTTTTGCGATAAACTCTTTCACATAGCAAACTTAAGCAATAGATAATGATAAGTGAAAGTTATGGTTCGTGAATAATACATCAATGCACCCTCGGGAAAATAAGGTTTCGCGAAATAAATTTTTTCTAAAGTACTCGACTCACCGCAAATTACTATAACCATGTTTCTATGCATTTCTAAGACATGCGTACAAAACCAAAACAAAAAGTTTACGATAAACAACACATCCAGTATAGACACTACTATCGACAACGTGTAGTTTAACATTATATTTCAGGGTATATGGCATTAACAAAATGAAAATAAAACTTACAATGAATTAGGTTTAATGAATCTCAACTACCCTTAACAGGTAGTATAGACAGAGTTAGATCTCGTATCTAACCCATTCATAAATTTAAAAGTATTCTGTGATTTCAAAGAATTCACAATGAAAATAAATTTCGACGTGCTTATTCACATCATTGTGCCGGAATATTAAATTCATAACGTGCTTATTCACATCATTGTGCCGGAATATTAAATTTATCTCGTGCTTGTGTTGATGTCCCGTACATTATTTTTATGCGGCAGCCAAAGCGGCAACACGGGGACCTTCGCTGTCTTCGCTGCTTTTCTTACCGATCTCATCTTGTCCCTATTGTACTGAATCACAACTATCGGCCTGGTCGTAACCGATCTACTGCCACCTTTCGATTTCTTCCTCCATTTGCGAAACATTGAAACAGGAAGACTGGAAATACCGGGCCCCTCTTCCGGTTCTCTGCAACATCGGCAACAACCACAAAACCAAGCGCAAAAGCCATGGTAACCACAGCAACTGGACAATGAGCAACATCCGTAGTAATCTACGCAACAAATGTCACATTTTCCACCATATTCGAAACAGCCGGGATCGCCGCGGGAACTCCTCGGTGTTTGGTTTGAACGTTGGGTTTTTTCTTCCTTTGGCCTCGTTTTGATTCTTCTTGACCGCATTCTAAAATATTTGTGTCATATATTGTGCTATATTTTATACTTTAATATAGGCCGCTGTTTTTAATGAATGATCACGTGATATTTCTGACTTTCTTATACTATACCTGTTGGATTACAAAATGGCCAACTAGTGAGGTAAAACGTTTAAAAGATCCGAAAACATATGTATGTAATTTAGAAATATTGTACGTGTGTTTTACCTGAAGCAGTGGCGGTAACAATAAACACAGAGCAGTGTTAAACCTGTGATGATCAGCAGAGCCGCGAGACCGATTAAGAACCAAAACCAAACTACAAAAAAATCCAAAACGCAAAGTTTTTGGTTTACATACAGATAACGTGAAAATAACTTTTGTGTAAAATAATTGATCATGCTTATTTTGAATTTTCATTCATCAGATTTTCATGTTTCCATTTTTGGGGAGTATAGAAACGAATAGATGAATTGGAGAAACTTTAAAGTAAATATGTTGGACTTTGGAATTAATAATCATGAAAAGAAGCTCACCTTTATCAACGAATGTTAATTCACATTTCCCAGGGGTTGTCCAACCAGATGTCAAAGGTACAGACACCGAATTGCCCACCATAGAATACCCCGAATCACAAGCATACACCACTGAGGTTGCTGTGTAGCTTGACACATAGCCATTGTCAATGGGAAACACTGGAGAATTCGCAATACCCATTGATTTTGAAAACGTTTACAAATCAAAATTTATATAATTAAATTTAGTGCATGAAAATTAAATTTCCAACCAACATGGCAAGTAAGTGAGAGTCGATCTTACGGTTAGTGGAATCTGTTGGAAACAAACCCCTCGGCTTGTTTACACTTTGATAGTGTTTTCAATGCCGTGAATCACTGACTTGGGTAAAGTATAATCGTTATTCAGACGTATATCGATTGAAATAATGAACGTACTGCGAACCCTTAGATGGTTACACCCTTACTTGTTCATAAGAAGGTGGAGGGTCAATTGTGACTGTGTATTTGATGACAAAGAAACAACGCGCCTCCTCAATATACCGAGACCCGGAAGCGTCTTAGGACAAAATAAATATCAGTTATATATGTATATGGAATAAGTATATTTACGTCCCATTTTTCATTGATGTAGAGATGTCACCATTCCCAACTTCAAATAGGTGTTTAAAGCTCTGCGCAAATGTAGACCTGCGCTCAAACCAATAGGCTACTACATGTACGTAATTCCACGGGGCAACCATGCTCAATATATTATATGTATTATACACCATAATACACACCACATTCTAGTTAGTCACATAAACTGGTGGCCTCGATATCGAGATTGCTTTCAACAAATATTGCACATTGTTTATCTTCTCTTCATAAACCAGGTTATTGTAAGGGTATAAATTTTTACCATTGCAAGAGCCATGACTCGTACTACCGTAGTTATCTTGTAAGTAATGGACTATTTACTCGACTGGGCATGCTCGAGTGTAACTTCCTTTTCCGGTCAGACAAATTCTTTTGTGCATTTCAACTCAAAACCACTGACACGATATCAGTTTTCAGCAATGTTCAACAAGTGTTTAGTTAAAATGGGCAATAAAATCAACAGTAGAAGACATAAACTGAAATTGAATTGACAAATATATCATTACTCGTCTGACCAGTATACTGTATCTTTACGGAAGGGCAGCATGTCTATTTTAACGTCTTAGGTTTGACGCGGCCATGGCACGAACGGTGCTCGAACCCACGACCTCCCGGTTACGATCTACCACTGTGCTACCGCGACCGGTTTAGTAACACCGAAGTCGAACTCTGCTTGTATGATGACATAATGCCCGAATATTTGTTGATCAACATTTCAACGTTGCAGCAGTGAGGGTTCATTTTCGTGCCAGCTTCTGTCGTGACATGGGACTTCTATTTTTAAGGTATTATCTGAAGGATTCTTTCCAATAAGCCCACTCTCATGTGACGTCGTAAGATTTTTCAAAATCAATGCTTTCTTTAGATTTATGCACTATAGGAACATAAATTTTGTGAGAATCTTTTCCGATAGTTATTGTAAAAAATCTTGTTTGACATGAAATATTTTAAAAGTCTAAGTTGTATATGGTTACACTGTAATCAATGATTTGTTTCAAAATTTTGAATCCAACGGCAATAACTCTATTTTCATTGATTTCTGTATCAAATCCATAATGCGATATATTTTTTGCAAGGCATTTTTTTAGTAAAGAATTCATGAAATTGTTTTGAATACTATTATGTCTTTATAACCAGTTTTTATGAAAGGATAAGCTAGCTATTCAACAGACAGGGAACACTTCCCCTATAGCGAGATAATCTCGCTATAAAACGCGATTATCCCTCTTTAGCGAGTAAACATTACCATAAACAAGTGTTCTGGTGGTTTTATTGAAAATAATGACAAATTCTGTGCAATGCTGAATTAGTGCGATACACACTCAATATGAAGCGAATTGTCTTCATAAAATTGAGAACATAGTCAAGAAATTTCATATAAACGTTGCTGCTTAATTATAATTATTTAGAGAAGGAGGCTGAAATCCAGTGCACATCGTGAGTGTTTTTGTTTTGATTTATATATTTGCAGAAGTATAAGACATTTCAGCACTTTTTCTTCTTTTCATGTGAAACGCGAAAAGATGTACTCCGGGTGCTTTCTTGGTTATATGTACAATGTAGCTGCAGAACTGTTAGCTCTCTGATAAAAATAGTTACAGAGCAACAAACAAAATCATTTGAAGCTGTGAGTTTTTGTGTCGTATGGGGCTTTAATGAATATTTGAAGGTATGTTTGGACATAAGTATAGTAGGACAATATGTTCGGATTTTTTTATATTGAATTTATGAGACGGCGATGCAAGAATATATAGCGATATAAGGCCTCAACTTCGCACATTATTTTGTGCATCGTAAATCGAAGGTTTTTATAAGGGGCGGATCTGTAGCTCTCTGATATGTCTCAATATTTTTTTCAGAGAGCTACAGTTCTGCAGCTATATACAACCAAGAAAAACACAACAACTAGGTTGTATGGGATGTATTTACTCTCACTAAAGAGGGATAATCGCGTTTTAGCGAGATTTCGCTGTAGGGGTAGTGTTCCCAACCTGTTGAAAATTGCAATTTTCTGACGTTGCTACACATGTATATCATTCTGTTTCTGTATGTGTCGCTTGTCATAAAAAGTGCGATGTCCTATAATATATTTCTTTTGATAGTTTATCAGTTTTAACTATCATATTAAATGAAAATGAATACACGATCTATAATTTAACCAGATACTATTGCGAGTATGGAGTTTACTTTAAAATAAGTATGCATAAACAGATTGAGTCACTCCCACGATCATCTGGTCTCTAAACGTTCTGGCTACCGAGGCAGCGCGACCGGTCAATCGAACACCTTAGTGTTTAAATCGAACGCGTTGGTGTTTAAATCAAACACGTTAGTGTTTAAAGAGGGATGCATCATGTTTTGACCTTTAGATGACATTTCAGTGAAGTTGTAAATATCATTATTGGTCATAAACAAGGAACCTTGTTTATAATTGGAATATAATGAAACAAATTATATTTTCAAACAGCAGAGTAAAAGACTAAATAAATTTTCTACTAAGTTTTTCTGTGCGACGTTGGGAAATCGTTGAAAACATGCATTTAAAATTGCCGATCATTGCCGGTGAGTAAGAATATAATTTTACGCCAAAATGACAAAACTTGTGTTATCTTCTGTTAGTAATACCTTTCTTACTAAACGCAGTGATTAAAACGTATATCATATTCGAAAAGCTGGAAGCATTTGTTACATTTTCTAACGGTCATATGTAGGTACGGACAAATATCATGAAAGTAATGCATTTTACAAGTTGAAAACGAGAAAAATGCACATTGACGTCACTGGAGATTAGCGTGTGTGTATTGCACAAATAGGCTATATAACGATCAATTACTAGATTTACGTGGATAAAGTGAATAAATTTATATTGGTAAATCTGTGATTGGGTTTTTGTTTATTGTTTTTGCTTTAGAATATCCTTTAGAACATAGATATATCTATATCCCTATAAAAGCGTGTCAACCTTCAGCCAAAGTATATATATATATATATATATATATATATATATATATATATATATATTGGAAGAATGACTAGCGCGCACGTGTTTTATTTGTTTTCCCGATCGTTTTGACGTACCGGGTATGAAGCATGCAGTAAGAAGGATATAGGTATATTTCCATTAGATGAATAGACGATTAATATGATGTAGGCTATGTAAAGGACTAAAATTAACATCACACGGCCAATTCAATGATGGTTTGGCAATTGTAATGTCCAGTAAGATTTGACAATATGATGATCAGTAATATTTGTATGGTAAGACGTAGTTATAGAAGAAAATGTCGGCATTCTCCAATGAAAAATTGCCCGGTCAAATAGAGTTCATATTTGAAACTGTCCACGCTGTACTAACTTAAACACCTAATGACTACCAATAATTAGAGGGACCCTGTGAAGCAATTGATGAAATTATGATTCATTACTGCTAGTTTGTTCGTGATGTACGTGTATGTATATGAGAAACAGCACAACTGAAGTTACATTGTACATTTATAGACAAGTCTGTTTTGCCGACAGTATAGAGTAGTTATGGACCTAGTACCATGCATTTTGTTACAATTCTTATGTTTTCTTCAAGATTCAAACTGCATGGAGGTAAGTTTAAAACAAATTTATGTCCCCGAGACACTCGTGTGACTTATTGATATTGGTCAGCGTCAGTTATAATGCGGAAAACATAAATTTCAAAATTGCATGACTCCTGTACCACTGGGACGGAGCAAAAACTGCCAAACATTAACAAATGTTAAAAGATCTTCTCAATCACACCAAGAAAAACTAAATGTAAAATCATGTAGAGCCTTTAACAACATTGTAATTTCCATGATCCCAAGGGTAAAGGTTCTGACTCCAAGGGGGTGGGGTAGGGTGGGCATATAACTTGGTATGTAGTTTCTATAAGGAAACATTCAAATAACGTCTTCATTGATGCAATTGAAACTAAATTGAATTTAAACAAATGTTTAGAATGCGGAAGTAATCCCTTACTAATACTGTAAATTTCATAGTCATCAAATGTGTGTATTAAAAATTGAACATTTTTATTTTACATTTCTTGATAACTACCATCGCAATTCTTTTCAATTTTGGTATGATGCATTTTTGGGATATTTGGTGCATACGTTGTAAATTTTAGTACTCATGCATGCTTAGGTTCTTAAGAACAGGACAAAACCTGCCAAAATTGACTAGATATAAAAAAAAAAATCCTCCATCTGCTAGAAAAACTACATGCATAATCATGTAGAGCAGGAATGCCTATACAAAATTGTAAATTTCATGTTCCCTGGGGTAGAGGTTCTGACATCAGGGTAGGGCCACAATTGGCATGTAGTGTGTGTGTGTGTATAGCATTTACACGTAGAATGACATATTTGATGCTTTTAATACTAAACTTAAACTGAATGCATGTAGGTATGTAGAAGGAGCAGGTAGCACTTTACCAAATTGTAAATTTTACGACTCCAGGGGTAGGGGTTTTGGTTACACAGTGGGATCAAAATTATCTTAGGATTATCGATTTTATCATTAGAAAGAATATTGCGACATTTTGGTAATTATATTACATTCAACTTTGAATCTTTCTTTCTCTCCCTCCTCTCTCTCTCCATACTACATGTATGTACTTTGAATAAGGGTGATGTACGTATACCTGCGATAAACCAGAACGTTTTCCCAAGGATGAGTTCCAGATCATCGCATGGAAACATGCACGTTTTTTCTAATATATTCTTGGAAATAACACTTAGTATTTTAGAATTCAAAGTACATAGAAACAAGCAAATAGATTCATTTTCTACCAAGCTTTTTAGGGTGTGGTGGTATGAAGTCTGACAATCGTCCTGCTATGCATGCCTATAAGATGACCTCTAACAATAAAATAGAGATATTTAATTTGAAAATCCCGTAGTGTGATGAAAATCTCATACTAGAAAAAATAAAATTCTTTATAAATCATTATCTAACGCTGCATGTAACATTGACATATTCTCCATAGAGCAGGAAGGGGGTTCTAACATATAAATTTGAATATATCTATCGACATTCACTACATTAGGACAGATTTACAGTCGATAGACAGATGGAGAAGACGTCTTACCAGATAGTTTCTGCGACAAGATCGACTGACACAAAGACCCCGAAATACGTTACTGTCATCCGGGCACCGATAAACACGAATATGGTTAAAAATGGGTTCTCCAGAAGTCGTGGAACTGCAGAATGGCAACTGGGTAATATTTATCTCTATCTCTCTTTCATTCATAACATATATATTCAAAGTGGCAAAAAAGTCATGTTACATGTTAGCATTACCATTACAACATAAGTGTGGTTTACTGGGAGCCTTAAAATCCTTTAGAAATATATTTGACTCCATTGGAAATGTCAGACGCATCAGTTTACCTCGAAATATGATCTGTGCTATAGGTTACACTACAGCAGCAGATTATAACACGTATGCAAAATAAACGTTTGATTTAAAGTATTTTTATTCAATAAACCTAAACGTCTGGGATTAGAAAGAAACAAAACAATCATTTATCTTTTAAATGGTGACCTGCACTAATGCACAGCTGATGTGATTTTGTTTATGTTATTTATCATAGTGTCCATGGAAAGTGACAGAACTTCGTCATTGTATAAAGCAACCATAACGTCCTTCCACTACGCATACTTACTACTTCCAGTATGGCTGACGTCAGAAAAGGAAAGTTTGAAATTTTTTTTCAATACGTTAGCAGAAAGAGAAAGACAAACGGGGTTTAACTTCAACGACTGTCGATTTCAAGTTGAACATAAAGACTCTCCAGGGTCCACATTATATAAAATCACCATCAGATCATGTCGATGCGAGCACGGATTTCAAGCGTCTGTCGGAAAAATAACTTGAGGAAACAGCCCTGTTATAGCCCTTGTACTTCTCTCCTGTAGACATGCGCGATGAAACGATGCCGGACGACCACATTGCCTCTATGGCTATAAACAGAACAGCCCTCATTCAGGACGGAGTACAAGTGAAGTCGCTGGAGTTCGTAATCCACACTCTGGGAAATGATTTCAAAACCGATGTGATTGACGAATACGTCTACAGATACACTCTGATATAATATATATTACATTTTCAGCAGTGAAATACTATAATTTATCCATTGTATAAAAATGATATTTTCACATTGCTGATTGTGACTTCATATTGTGTATTACTACACATCCTTTAAGATTTGAAATAAACATGTTCTAAATCCCAAGAAAATGCAATAAACAGAAAGTTCAATGCTTTGTAGTTGGATATGGAAGTTAATTTACTCTTAAGACTAGATTTTTTGGTTTAAATTCTTCATTCGTCCAACGACAAGTTATAATTACATATTATCTCGTTGTAACGAGTTACCAAGATAATTTTCTTGTTATTTAAGGTATTTGATTGATGATAAAAGGATAATAAGCAATTTTGAATGATTTAAATCAACATAAATGTTTATTGTTAACTAATGATTAAATTGAAGTAGATCAAATTCACACGACTGGTACATTATTAAAGAAACTAACCTTCGTGCACTTGAGACTTTTCAAAAAAGTTATCAACATATGTACCCTTCGTAAAAATAAGAAAATTCTAATTTTTAAAAAATGTGTGCGGCAAATGATTAATTTTATTTCATATTTTCATAAAGAGAAAGGATATGTGACTTTTTACCAAGAGATTTGCATAACAATATAATTTCTTTTACAAATATTGTAATAAAACAGAGTCTTCCCATTGACTTCAATGTAAAATTCTAGGGGAAATAAATCAAGCAGTATTCAAAATGTTGAAAATTCCTATGGTGGAATATTTTTATTTGATGAACCCATCAAAATGATACCATGATTACAAAAATCCCACCACTCATTTACTAGATATGAAATATGGTCTATTATACATTGGATACTTTAACAAGACGACGCACTATTTGTAAAGAGAAAATGAATGCACATGTACAAAAATCATTAGTAACAGAAATTGTTTTTTACCGAGTTAACGGAGTAATACGTAGTCCAAAAAAATAGAGTGGGGTTATTGTTTTTCTTACATTTTTCTTCATAACTGCTTGAAGAATTTTAATGAAACTTATAATAGGAATTACGTACCAGAAAGCCCCTGCAAGTGTTGTTGTTTTTATCCGAATTCGCCAAAAGATGGCACCACCAGGTTAAAAATAGATCTCTAAGGGCACTGTAATAGTGCGTTATTCATAGAAACCGCCAATTTGCTCGGAAACGAATTCTAATAGGTATGGGCTTGACTGCTCTAGTAAATAATAATGGCATACATGTAGCTCTAATGGTGGAAAAACGCATTTTAATGTAGATCTTTTAAATATGGATGACAAACATAAATCTTTTCCAAGGTAGCCATCAAAATCAAAATCTAAAAAAAAAAAATACATGTACATATTTCTCTAAATACCTTTGAATTAATACGAAAATCTAAAGAATCGTGAAAAATGAGTCGCCATACAAGTTTAAAAAAAAGCGACCAAACGACGTTTTTTTTTATTAGGCACAAAGTATTTGTAGTAACTTTTCTCGGTATAAAAATTGATCATACGCAGAACATGTTCTTGCATATCGAATAAGTTGAGAGATAGAAACACCAGGTGCCACGAGATAGTGGAATATTACTACATAAATACGAAAAGCTGGAGATATAGAGATTGTTCATCTCGTTTGTCACAAAATTGAGATTACAGTTTATGTTCAGTAAAACATCCTAATATGAAATAAATGTGAGCGACTCTGTGGTGCCTTTTTATTTACTACTGACACGTGTATTGAATCAATGTTTGAATGGAGATTAATAGCCAGTATTATTATATAGCTAATAAATAGTCTAATATAAAATCTGCGTAAAATCTAGAGAATGTTAGCGTTCAATATCCTGAGAATTTATTGAACGCTAAGTTTGCATTGCGTAAATTGTATGCGCCCGAAACATTCCGAGTATGAGCGTTCAATATTGACGTTACCGTACCGACGTAAGGTGGCAAGGGACAGTTTCTTTGGTTTTGAAACATGTGGAGAGGGGGTATACACCAAAGTCAGATTATGACAGACTAATGAAAAATCACATTTCCCTTTTATGTCAATACTTGTATTTCATATTAGTGTAGTTAATAAATTATGACCCTAAATTACATGTAATCTATAAATACTGGTACTGGTGCACAAAACATGCTCAGAGCAGGTTCCCCTTTTTTGCTTTGATTTTCCCTCATTTGGGCTAATCCGCACCACCCCCACACCATCACGGTACCAAACATGGGGATTTAGACACTGTGCACAATCAAGAACCCTATCTGCCCTTCGCAAAAATCTACCTCTCATATGGGGCCATCCACCTTCCCTCACAGCTACAGACCTTTTGCTAGACCCTGCATGTTTTCATCGGAATTTCTTCAGCAACTGACCACGTGTCTTAGTTTCGTATTTGCACCCATCTATATGCTAGGAATCATGGTGACACCTACATGTTGTATATCAACATTTTTATTAAGCACCCAGCTACATTTGACATGCATCCTAAAATTATTGTATACATTTTTACACATGTAATATCACTTCAAATATGGGGTATTTCCATTTTTTGAAAAAGTTGACCGGACCTATAGTGCGAAACTGTCCCCTGCTACTTAAACAAGCCAAAATGGCAGACGACGGTCCTCCGAATCTGACAGAGCCCCTATTTGATATTTACTTAAGCAAAATGTTTTACTGTACACAAATTATGATGTCCCCATTTACAAAATTAGTTTGCTTCATGCATTAATGACGGGTTAAATATTGAACAGTTAAGAAATGCATGCCGTTATTGCACACTGCCAATATTGATGAATTCTCGTCTATTTTTGGAGAAGTTTGAGTGAAAGGGGATATAACTTAACAACTAAATACTTTAGCTATATAATAAAAGGGTTATCGAACTTATATTGGTGTATATTGGCACTCGTTGGCTGTCAAAATGCACTCGCAAGCTCGTGCATTTTCACAGCCAACTCGTGCCAATATTCACCAATATAAGTTCAATAACCCTATATTATTGTTCATAAATACAGTCGTCGATTTCTCTTAATGTTGAGTTGTGGACCATAGCAAAATATGTTCTCCTGTTTAAAATACATTCTGCTTCATAAGAATACAAAACACAATGACCCAGCCAATAAAAGAGCACAATTTGTATGAGAAAATACAGACTTCTTTAATGATTTTTTTTCAAATTCAGAGCCACTTTAAATTTTCTCTGGTAATACGCCACCTCGTCCTCGGCCTCCGCATTAGTCTTACGTGATCCGCTACTTCACAACATATTAAAAAGTCTGCACCTTACTTTATCGAATAATTTAAAATTTAAAATTATTGGTTTGCTCATCAAAGTTTGCCGATATGAAAGATTAAGGTCATGCATCCACTTCTCTTGATGATATTGAAATAAACTGTTTCATTTTGTACTCGTGTTGATGGATCTGATGGGGTTTGAATGGGGTAACCAGAGAGCCATCACTTTAGCATTTCTCCTGACTTTATCGTACACCTCGTCATCCATTGGATTTTCAGGTCTGTTTGAACGCCAACGCCGCCAGAGGTCTCTTCGTTTTCGCCTCGCTTTCATAACTGTTCTTTTGGAAAGAATTCCCGCCCATCGTTTTTGTTTTCTACCTTTCACATTCTGACTTCTATTTTCGTGTACGTGATTATCGTCCGGTTCTCGACAACACCGACAGCACGTGCACAAGCCAAAGCCACAGACGCCTTGGTAACCACAGCAACCGTAAAGAGAGCAACATCCATAAAAGTCCACGCAACCACAAATATCGCAACTTCCTCCATAGTCACAGCAACCCCCACATACTCCTGGTGGATATTCTTCATCATGAACTGGATTAACTCTCCGTATTCGATTCCGCCTGTGGGAGATTTTCATTTCATGGACACATGAACATTTTGATTTTGACCAAGTGAACGTGGAATTACATAGTTATATAATTACATATTTCTAAACATCAATGAAAATAAGCCGTCTGATAAACAGACGTAGATTTCTACTATCAAAAATTCTTATGAAATGGTAGGAAATTGGTGCATACCAGCAGCATCTCTTGCAGCAGTAGACGCACAGCGCCGTTATCACACCAATAGCCACCAGAGACCCTACCGCTATCAGGAGCCAGAACCAAACTACAAAACAAGAATTGTAAAACCGTAAAAATAGAACAGTATAAAAAAATGAAGAATGTATTCTATATAGTTACCTTCATTTTGTTTAATGACATCACTACTTCTTATTTCAATGTGGGTGAATTTTGTTAAGTCTCACTACCATTGTCCAAATGTCACGGAGTGGATGTCGTTCTTCTCTGATTAAACCGCTGCATTTATCAACCCTAATTTGAAAGGCTACAATAAACTTATTTACGTATTGTCGGTAAGTAAATTTTCTTTTATCATTTCTCAACAAAGAACGTACAGTGTGTAATATTTCACTACCATGGAACGACAACTGTTCGTGGTAGTGATTTAGGAACCATTGGAATTATTTTACATGAAAGTTCGGAATCAGAAATATTATTTACATGTATAATGAATAAATTATGTAATCATGGTAAAAAAAAGAAGAGAAGATCTAGTCAACTTTATAGACGCGTGCGAGTTGTAATTTGATATAAACAGTAAATTATAACTGACATACATGTAGAGACAACATACTGTATTTTTCAGTGAATAAATGTCTCTCGGTTTTTACAACTGCCCTGTTCTTCAACAGCCATTCATAAATTACATATAGAATCCCGTTGTTTCGTGTTTCGGTCACTCACCCTCGGGGATTTCCTCACGGCTACAGACTGTGTTTCCATACCAAATATCAGAGCTCGTATTGCAATAGAAATTCGGGGCTCCGGAGAGGGTGTGTCCCGGATTACATGTAAAACGTACAAAAGGTTGGGAGCCGCTTTTGTCAATTTTTGTCACAGGGTAGCCATTTGGCAATGACGGAGGGACGTCACAACCCATTGAAGAAAGTATATGTCCTAAGTCGGTGATTTTTTCATCTTAAATACATTGGGGGGAAAAGAAAGATAGATAATTTTGTCTCCTGATTCACGAACTTTGCTTTTGTGTCAAGACTGGTCGACTAATATTAATGTGAAGTTGAACGGTCCTGTCGAGATAAAACGTTCGAATGATTGAGAACCAAGAGCGAGCGGTCTGCTAGTGGGTTTCACTGATTGCGACCTTATCAAAAGGTATTCTGTGGTGGCAACAGTATCAGTTGTTTGTTTGATCTTTTGTTTGGAAATCAAAGATTTAAATGAACGAATGTAAAGACAAACTAAAATCTACTTGCACTCCCAATACTGAGTCACCGTGCTAAAGTTTTATTATTTGTAGAATTAATAGTTTGTTGCAGTGCGACCTCCCAGTCATCGTTAAAAATCATACATCCTGAAGAAATATTTCGAAATTCAACATATTTGCACGCAAAGGTATTCACTATACGTACATCATATACACATGTACATATGCAATGTACATTTTGAGAGTTTGACAACATATTAAACATACGGGAACACGTCTCATATAGATGGCCATAAGTACTACATATACATGTACATGTAATTATTCTCATAGAACCTAAGTATAGCTGCTTCCCACATTATATAGTTCTTTCAAATGCAAACACACTAGGCTTTTGATGATGATTTCACTTACATTTGTAATATAGAGTTATAATTGGATTCTCAGATCGTTATACAATGAATATGTGATTAAAAAATAAAATACAGTCAATGTTATTTTTCGTAGGTTCACACAACACTATTTCATTCAGTTACAGTGTTTTACAGTTAACATTAATCAGCGTATATATTCTGAAAAATTCAGTATATCTAGCAATGTAATACGAGGTAGAGTACATTAGTTAAACATTTCAAATAACTTTTACATTTTTATCAAAGAACAGAAAAACAATCAATATTTTAAAAAGTAATGATAAGTAATTAAATAAGTTTTTCGCTAATACTACTGAAAGTGGCATGCGTTTACTAAATGTTTTCAATTTCGTTTTCAGAAGTTTTAACAATGTGAACATTTTATGTTGCTACAGTCTCCATTAGTGTGAAGGAAAACATGGTGGTCTCATACACGAGAAATCCATTATAATCAAATGAAAAAAAAATCATACCATCTTTAATGTACCACGGGGCGCATTCTGCATTTCCAGTCCAGTTACCCGAGTGACACGCATAGGTGGGGTTCCCGGAGAGTGTGTATCCCGGGTTACAGACGAAGGTGACGGTGGGTGGGGTTCCGCTGGCCGCCCCGGTCGGGTACCCATTGGAGATAGAGGGCTGACCAGTACACGTCATTTTATAGTTCTAGAATCAACAACCTCATAACGGTGTATATAAATCCGCGACGATAAAAAAAGGTTCAGGACTATGGACCTCTCGAGGTTTACTCATGCCTCACGGAGCTCATTAGTTCTGTAGATAAGATATAGGGTTATTTAATTGTAATTTGTAATCGGTGCTTTTTTTCCCCAGAGGTCCACTAGGCTGCAGGTGCCAACTAGAGTTTTTTCATGTTTCAAAATCTGCTCCGCGAAATACAAAAGACAGCCAGTTGATTATCGAATCATTTCATTTTTGCAGATAACAAGATTTTATGGATAGAATCTGATCTTGACACAACTTAAATTCTGAATATATATTAATTTAAATGGTGTTAAGTAGAACCACCAGATAGTCATGATTAAGAATGAAAACAGGATGGCCTATATTGAAGATGGGGTATCTAATATTCAAACACGGGATAAGCAAACTTGGGGATGGGGTGTCTAAGATTCGAACACAGGATGACCAAGATTTCATCTTGGCATCCTAAAACAATAATCATTGTATCATGGGATAATCAAGAATAAAACAGTGAAATAAATATAACAGGACTTGGAGGTTCCCTATGTCTATCCATAATTTAAAACCCCCAGAAAATAGACACAGAGAATGACTCATTGAATGTTTAATCATCACATAAAACTGCGTGATTGTAACAGATTGTTTACATGCATAGATGTAAGTTTTTGGTATCATTTTCCTTTTAATGGAAGTGCATAGGAATATTGACTTATATATTCAGTATATAAATATGTTATAGGTATGACACTCAAACTTAAATCAACATCCACATACATGTACGTTCTTTGTTAAGGTAAGATAAAATTTGTCATTGTTTTGCAGATCTAAACACAAATTCTTTTGATATAATTCTCCCCTCAATTATTGATTTTTACCTAGATGTGCTTTATGTGCAAACTTATATTTAAAGGTGCATGAATACGATTGTAATACAAAAATTATTTTGATTTCTAATTAATGATATGATAATATTTGATTCGTGTAAAACGTAGCAACAAACCTATATGTAAACAAGAGACTCACATACCTTATCGGTCACCCGAGTAGTAAGTTTAAAGTATCATTAGCCCCAAGGGTCATGTAATCTAGGAAAAAAATTCCTAATCTGAATATATAAGCTAAATTCTAATATTCAGCTACAGTATAAAACAAGATGTGTTCTTAAAACTTTTAAAATGCCCTTGAGAGTGTCTTTACCGATGAAAGGCTTTACGGAATATAATATATGTAATCTTAACACGATATGACTAATTTGGACCCGTCCTAGAGTCAAACCCTGGGGTTGCAAAATTTACAATTTTGGTACATCCTTTTCTAATTTTCCTAAATATGCATTTAGTTTTTATACTGTATCAGCAAACTTAACAACTCTTTCAAATGATAAAAACAATAATCACTTTGATAATTTTGGCGCCACCCTGGAACCACAACCCCTACCCTTTAGGATCATAAAAAAATTACAATTTTTGTAAAGGACAACCCCCTCTTTCTAAATATCTATTTAGTATAAATTTATTATCAATTTCATTGAAGAAGATACCATCTAAATGTTTTACACATATACACTATACATGTACTGTATTTACCGGGATTGGCCCCGCCGTGCAGTCAGAACCTCCACTCCTGGGATCATGCCATTTACAATTTTGTTAGAGGCTTCCCTGCTCTACATCACTAGACTTAGTTTGTCATAGAGATATGCGGTTGTAGAGAAGAAGAGTTTGAATATTGGTCAGTATTTTGCAGTTTTTACCCCATCCCTAGGGCCACTGGGGTACACGAGTCCTGGAATTTACAATCCATGTTCCCCTTAACCTACAGATGCTTCATACGACATTTGAAAAGAATTGGAATGGTAATTATCAAGAAGAGATTATCATTAAGTCACTGACCATTTTGGCCCAACCCTGATACCAAAACCCCTACCTAAATTTGTATCTGCTCATTCTAAATATTCATTAGTTTCAATTTAGTATCAATAACATTAAAGATGTGTTTCAATTTTTTTTTTTTTTTTTTTTTTTACATATAACTGTATACGAAGTTTGGCCCCGCCCTAGAGTTAGATTGATTGATTGATTGATGTTTTCCGCCACACTCAACAAGTTTTCAGTTATCTGGTGGCGCCCAGTTTTTATTGGTGGAAGAGAGAACCCAGATACAATGCACCTGGGAAGAGACCACCGACCTTCCGAAAGTAAACTGGAAAACTCTCACTTACCTGCGCGAGCGGGATTCGAACCCGCACCGACAGAGGTGAAAGGTCGCGTGATTTTGAGCGCGATGCTAACCACTCGGCCACAGAGGCCCTCCCTAGAGTTAGAACATTTACCCCAGGGATCAGGAAATTTACAATTTAGGGACCTTCTTGTTCTACATCAATATGCACTTAGTTTTTCTTACACATGTGCTGTTGTAGAGAAGAAGATTTTTGAACATAGATAAGAGTTTTGCAGTTTGACCAGCCCCTAGGGCGCTTGGGTTCAAGAGTCCTGAAATTTACAATTCATGTCCCGCAAGATGGACGACGAGGGACGCAGACCAATGACAATAAGTCACCTGCGTTTACTCAGGTGGCCAAATAAAAATGGACGCAAAGATGTATTTGAGAAATACACATTTCATTTTGTAAACAAGGTACAACACCTGGCTTGAATTTTGCCAAAATAAATATCAAACGGAAGTTTGAGTTTTCTATTTAAATGAGTAGTCAAAATTGAAAAATATCTCGGGTTTCGACCGAAGTCCTCAAGACCATAAACTGAGAATAGACTTAATGCAACTAACGTTTGAAATAATTTTCATATAGAAATGAAATTTTCAGTATCTCTGCTAGATAAATCTGAAGATATATTACAAGTTGATGATGCAGGGGTTGCAGCAGTTTCATTTAAAGTCACCGTTTGGCAAATTATATTGTCGTTATAACGATCTAGCTTGCGAGTGCAGACTATCATTGAGTTAAATGCTGTTTGACGTTTCAAACCGACTGTTAGGCCATTTTGGCACACTGCTTTTGACTGTGGGTGACTCTGTTTACCTGATCGGGATATATGACTCGCGGCGGATGTAATTGGTCGACAGGGGATATTTGATCCCACCTCTGGTATGTCCAAGGGCCCGTGTCTGTCCAGCTCTCTAATTTGTATTGGTTACAGGAGTTACGAGATTGACCACTGTTCGCTATCTTCACCTTTCATTAAAGTAATAATAATTTTGATTGACTTGTGAACAGTGAATCCAAAAAAGGTATGTCTAACAATCGTCTGGGCACTCATCGGACATTTAGCAATATAATTATTGATAATATACTATCTATGGAAAATGCATTGTTTCGAATGTAGAAAATACAATTTCGATTTAAGTACGAAATATCTTGGGTATCTAGACCATGTATGACCATGGCATATCTGCCATCTCCAAGGTGGTTTTACGTCATCTAGAGCAATCGATCTGCACTATTTTTTGTATTGCTCCTGCATATTTTTTGTCTTTTTCTGCATCTTTGTAAAGTATTTCGGTGGGATGTTTTCTCTGCGAAGTAACGTCTATCCTATCTATACTATATTTATTTGGCAATATTCATATAGCGCATTATATAATTTTAGAATTATTCTAAGGGGTTTACATAATATGTTAACGGCAAACCAACAACTCAACATCTTCAGTTTCTCCATCATCAACTTTCCATATTCATGTAGCAATATTCCAATATTACTTGTACAAGGTGTTTATATTTCTCAGGTGATTCAATACACAGGAGCTTGTTCTGCGTATGCGTAGTTTGTAAATCGAGGTAGGCTACTGAGAAGCAAGTTGATATTACAGAAGTTTCAACAATTTCGTTTACAGTAAGCATTTTACAAAGTCAATGGTCGTTATAATAATATAGTTTGCACATACAACCTGTCATGGCGTCAAATGCTGTTTGACGTGTTTCTTACCAATTGTTAGACTGTTCTCTACACACTGATTTTGACTGATCAAGATATAGGGTCAACAGTGGATGGTTATTCTTCCTAGGTACCTGATCCCATTTTCGTATATCCAGGGGTCCGTGTTTGCCTAACTCTTAATTTTGTATTCGTTATAGCAGTTATGCGATTGATCACTATTCATTATGTTCATCTTTTCATGATATATATTTGTATAACCATAATGGACATATTTTCCAACAAAATAAAGGGGAAACAAGGCGAGTGATTAACATAACTTGAAAATGCATCAAAAGATAAACTAATAAATTTAAAGCTTTATTAACGTACTTCAACACAGACTACCATCAAAATCCCGAAACAGGCAGAATGATGTGAAATATTCAAGACTAATGAAATAATTTCAAGACGTTATGAGAAGCAGATTTTGTGGAAAAAATAAATTATTCAATACACAGGAGCTTGTTCTGCGTATGCGTAGTTTGTAAATCGAGGTAAGCTACTGACAAACAAGTTGATGGTACAGGGATTTCAACAGTCTCGATTGAAGTCAGCATTTCGCAAATTCTATGGTCGTTATAACGATCTAGTTCGTCAATACAAACTCGCATTGGGTCAAATGCTGTCTGACGTGTTTCATGCCAATTGTTAAGCCGTTCTTGGCACACTGATTTTGACTGTGGATAACTCCGTTTACCTGATCAGGATATGGGGCTCACGGCGGGTGTGACCGGTCAACAGAGGATGCTTACTCCTCCTAGGAACCTGATCCCACCTCTGGTGTGTCCAGGGGTCCGTGTTTGCCCAACTATCTATTTTGTATTGCTTGTAGGAGTTATGAGATTGATCACTGTTCGTTATCTTCACCTAGCATTTAACTGTCATATTTTTAGAGTTATAATAATTTATCAGTGATGAAGAATTAGATAGGTTACACGAGGAATATGTTTTGGTTGCAGCTGACAAAGCTTGTACATCTAACAACATAGTCTTTGTTTGTAAGGCGCATAATTACAGATGTATTTTCAACGAACTTGACATTATTTCCACTATTGGTAATCGTTCTTATACTCCAACTGCCCTCTCAAAAGATGAAATTCTTCAAAACCATGCATCAGTTTCAGTCAATAGGTCGATTGAATATGAGTTACCGTACCTATATTGGATTCCTAAACTTCATAAAAACACTTACTAACAATGATACATTGCTGGATCCAGTAAATGTTCTACCAAGACCTATCTTCGTTCCTCACGAAAAATATTAACGGCTGTGAAGGAGAAACTTCAAACGTACTGTGCTACTATATATGCCCGAAGTGGTGAAAAACAAATTTTGGATTCTAAAAACTTCTACAGAACTTTTACAAAATTTGAAATGGCAAATCTTTTCTCAAATTAACAAACATTACAACGTATGAATTTACAACACTTTACACGACCATTGCTCATCATAAATGAAAGGAGAAGATATTGAACAGTGATCAATCTCATAACTCCTATAAGCAATACACAAAAAAGACTTCGGCAAACACGGGCCCCTGGATATACCAAAGGTGCGACCAGGTGCCTAGGAGGAGTAAGCATCCCCTGTCCACCGGTCACACCCGCCACTAGCCCTATATCTTGATCAGGTAAACGGCGCTCTCCGTAGTCAAAATCGGTGTGCCAAAAATTAAAGACTAGGCTTTTTGACATTATAGACAGTTGATTCTTTAACAAAAATGGAAAACGGAAATATTCATATCTAATGATCCAAAGAATTACTTTCTTAAACACCACTTTTATTCCACATACAAGTACTCTGAAGTTGAAATAAATAATATGTTGGAGTTTCTCATTGACAATATCTTCGTAGTCTCTGGGATTAGGTCTTCCAACAGTTTGTTGGAATTCCTATGGACACGAATTGTGACCTTTGCTAGTGGACCTGTATTTATATTCTTATGAAGCAGAGTTTATTCAAAATCTTCTAAGTGAGAAGAAAAAGTCTCTTTCTGTTGCATTCAACTCGACATTCAAATATATCGACGACGTTTTATCTATTAACAATGATAGAATGATAATTTTCATTTATATGTTGATTCGATATATCCATGTGAACTCGAAATAAAAGACACCACAGAGTAACCCACTTCTGCTTTATACCTAGATATTTTATTAAAAATATAATTGTACGGCAAACTAACAACTCAACTTCAAAGTCTCGTTTGAAGGCAACATTTCACAAATTCTAAGGTCGTTATGATGATCTAGTTTGTCAATGCAACCTATCATTGGGTCAAATGCTATCTGACGTGTTTCATACCGATTGTTAGACCGTTCTTGGCACATTGATTTTGACAACGGATAACTCCGTTTACCTGAACAAGATACAGGGCCCACAGCGGATGCGGCGGGTTGACAGGGGATGCTTACTCCACCTGGGCACCTGATCTCGCCTCTGGTATATCCGTGTTTGCTCAACTCTCTATTTTGTATTGCTTATATCAGTTATGAGATTGATCACTGTTCGTTATCTTCACCTTTCATTGAAGAAAACTTTTAAGAAAGTTTGCGCTGTTTTAAACCAATTGTTATTGACGCGACTTTTCATCTATCAATTTCTATTTTTTTTAAAAATATTTTAAAGATTTCCAATTGCATGATTTTTTTTTACATATTTTTCCAATCTAAAAAAAACCCTGCTATCTAACGAAATTTCTTTTAACAATTAGGCTCTCAAAAATTTACTTTCATTTGATTTTCAGTTGCTAAATCTGAAATATGTACATTACAATCGGGATAGCCTTCCTTTGTATGATGATGACGGAAGCTCACGTGCCTGACTGTCCGAACACGTTTCTGAAGAATCTGAGCTGTCTGTGTCGAGATTTAGGATGGGCACCAAAATGTTCAAAGGATGCAGTATAGGGAATGGTAAAGAGAAACACACTTAATTTTCTTTTTACTATACATAAGTATAGTTTGTGTTAATATTCATTAAGGGTATGCGCACTTATAAGATGTTACAAAGTATGAATTGAAAATGGGAATTAACTAAACAAGTAATTCACTGAGAAGTGATATTTTTAGTGGGAAGTGGACGAAATTACAAATACAAATGTATTTGATAGTAAGAGTCACTAATTTCACAAGCAATGTATTAATAAATAAATTACTGGTGCAACGATAATACAATGAACTACATTATTAGAGTGGCAAAAGTCATTAATTGTATCTAATCATATTGTATTGTCAGTGTTCTTTACACACTGATGTTGACTACGGGTTGGAGTAATGTACGTATAATTCACTTTTTTATCGTTGCACCAGTAATTCATTTACTAATATGAAAATATTTAATGAATGGAGTGTTTACCCGATCAAGAAATAGGGCTGAATTCGGTCGACAGGGGATGCGTACTCTTCATAGACACCTTGTCCCACCTCTGGTATGTCCAAGGGTTCATATTTGTACTCTTAATTTTGTATGTTTTATAGGAGTATGCGATTGATCACTGTTATCGTGTTAGGAATTGTATTCTTTATCTTCTACAACGATTCCCTAATTTGCACATCATTTGTAATCATTATACCTATCATCTTATTACAAAGAAAGAAAAGAAAAAAAATGTGGAGGATTGGGTCACCTTTATCGCCGCATACCAAATTAAAGCGCTCCGAAATTACTATGTTTTGAATTATATATAACCTTTGCACCCTTGGGTAAGATTTGATACATTTTATGAATTTCTGTCGTAATTTGAAGAACTTCAGAATTTTTAAGGGAAATTTTCAGGATACTGAGTCAAGCCAATGCTTTCTCAATATCGACAGCAAACATAACCTTACTGCATTATTTTCATTTCATCAATGTATAATTATAAAGTCATAGAGTAGCACTAAATTTTCCTTAATATATCTGCTCGTTAGAAAATTTGAATGCTTTCCATGGATTTATTCTAGGATCATTATATTTTTTAAATATGATTAGCTAAAACACAGTTAAAACTTTTTCTGGTATACTCCACAGTGAAACACAACTTTTATTTAAGATATCCCCATTACCCATTTTTCTCTGCCGGATAAATCTGATACCATTTGCTTGTTTGTCTAAAACAAGTTTTAGAAAGTCCATGAAAAAAACCCACCTGTTTCTTTAAAAAGTAAAAATAACGAACTGTGATGAATTTCATAGATATAATAAAGAATGCAGAATTGAGAGTATGTCAAACATGGATCCCTTGACACCCAGGACGTGGGATAAGGTGCTTAGAAGGATTAAATATACCCTATTGACTGGTCACATAAACATCATTTGCAGGTGATAATGGAACATTGCTACTTAAATATGAGAAGTTGACGATGGAGAGGCTGAATTCATTCCATTTGTCGTAATATTGAGGTATTAGTTTGCCGTTAACGTCTATGTTCAGTGAAAGATCGAAATATGAATGAAAAGTGGAAGTTTTTTTTTTTGTTTAATTTCGAGTTGATTTCGACATATAAATGAAAATGAATATTGTTGCATGTAATGGATAAAACGTTGTCAATGTATCTGAATGTCGAGTTGAAGGCCACAGCAAAATAAACTTTTCCTTTCAACTGTTTTGATGGGTTCTACTTCATAAGAACAGTTCAGTTAATAAGGGGTACAATTTATGGCAATATACTTTTAAAAGATTTGATCTCTCTGCACTACATAAATATTGTTAACCCCATTTATATATGCATACCGTTCCTGAGACCCCATAGACCCATTCTTATTAGATGATACAAACTTTTACCTCATAAAACGATGCATAAATACATATTTGGTTCAATTTTTTCAAGGCTGAAATTCTGAACAAGACGAGAATGTTTCTTTATGAAATTGTTAGAATTTGTCACGATATCTTACTAAATACTGATTGATACATTCTTTTATTTAGATACTCCGGTAGCTTTCCAAGTCAGACTCACAAGGAGCATCGCATCTCTTTCTTCAGGTCATATTTTGAAATATGACACAGTCGTCACAAACATTGGAGATGGATACAGCCTTTCTACGGGTAAATTCACAGCCCCAGTCGATGGCATCTATTCGTTCAGCTGGACGTACATGACCAGAAGAGGTGCAGCCACGTACATTGGAGGGATGCTGGATGGTAAACTGAAAGTTTACACGGGGGTTGATGGTCAGACCGCCATATGGCAAAGCACGACTGGACACCTGGTAACAAAGATGAAGAGAGGAAGCAAATTCTGGACAGCGAATATCAATAGAGTCTCTACTTACATACACGATAGATATACGTTCTTCTCCGGACATAAAGTTTCCGATTATTGAGATATGTATAGTATTGCATGTACACCTATGTAAACATTAAATTAATTAATTGAAGCAGGATTTGTGTGGTTTTTATATACAAACAATGGGATATTTCCTTTCAACATTGTTTATAGAATAAAGTACACATGAATGTCATTCAAGTGCCACGGTATTTCCTTCATAAGTTTGAAAATAGCAAAAATAGAACGTAAAGGAACGGAGTGATCAGCTGATCGATGCAAGATCAATGAATGCAGAGCAAAAAATGAACGGTTGGCAAACGATGGGGGGAACTGAAAGCGATCCAAAATATATGGTGGAGGGAAGAACGTGAAGGGGATATTGCCTAACATTCCAAAGACAGATTCTTTTAATAAATGTCTTTTTCTCCTGATGCTAAGGTCCATATTGTATATAGTTTTCCAATTTGAAAAAAATCATTTAGCTAATGCGTTGTCTACTATGACCTCATATCACGCTTCTGTGCTTTGTATTATAAAACTAAAGTATGTTTTTTTTAGGCAATTACTGTATTTTTAGGTAGGTGTAGCGATGTTTTGGGATATAGATTATGCCATACTCGAAAATGATTAAAAATGTTGACTGAATTACATATCTCAGAGCAATGTCTTACAACTCCTGAAGTGAATAGGAAGAATACGAAGCTTCCCAGTAATATGTTTTGAAAGAATAGCGTGCATTAGAAGCTATGCAGTTCCGCACAAAATATTGTTCCAAAGAGATTGATAAAATGTATCAATGCAGTATAATGTTTTGTATTTTTCATTATTCAAAGTCAGAAGAAGATAAAAACAAAAACAAAACAAAACAAAAAACAAAAACAGATGTCCAAAACGATTTTCGGGAGCACTTCCGAGTGTGATTGTTCAATAAGATATTTACTTCAAAATGCAGTTAATGAACGTCTTTGAAAAAAGTTCTTGTTGGCGTGATCTTTTTCAATAAATTGTTCCGATATTAATCACTCTAGGATATCTATTGAAAATTTTGAATTGCATCGGTTAATAACTGGCATAGTTGGTTAAAATTACCTTTAATCAAATTGGTTAAAATAACAGATCCTCAAACAATGCTTTATTTATATCAATGGTAGAAGTATTGGAGGTACCAATGATTTCATTTAGTAGCAAAATAAAACGCATACTTAAAGAAAATTCAATTATGAGGGTAGTCCTGATTTTGATTTTTAACCCTCCTAGCCTACGCAAAAATGTGTGGACTATTTCCTAACAATGGTGTGTATTGACTAAGTCATCAGACACTCCGACGACGAAATCGAGTGTATGCTTGTTGAAAAATACGTTCATGTAGGCTATAAACAATGACAAATAAATACACAAAGAAAAGACAAAAGAATACACAAAACAAATGCAAAATACCACGTAATTGTATTGAATAATCCCCACTGTATGATTTACACCAAGAATAAGATATCCCACTGTAACGTTTTACACCAAGACAAGGAACTTCTCGATAAAGAAATTCAAATTTGGCGCCAAAGTAAACGATCGGTGTGATTTTTTAAAACCGACTTCTGACACCAATGTTGTGAATTACGTAATATAGATAGAATAAATAGTGCCCAGTTAGTGCAGTAACTACATAAGTCGCTCACCATAGGCTGAGTTGGATGAATCTCTGAGATGATCGTCTCTAGAGGTCTGGTCTGGTCTGTGACTTGAATACAATATTTAAACATTCTATCCTTATATATTATCGATCTAGTTGGGTCAAATGTTGTCTGACGTTTTTCATACCGATTGTTAGGCCGCTCTTGGTACACTGATTTTGACGACAGATAACTCCGTTTACCTGATCAGGATATAGGGCTCACGGCGGGTGTGACCGGTCGACAGGGGATGCTTACTCCTCCTAAGCACCTGATCCCACCTCTCGTGTGTCCAGGGGTCTGTGTTTGCCCAACTATCTATTTTGTAGTACTTATAGGAGTTATGAGATTGATCACTGTTCGTTACCTTCACCATTCATCCTTCAAATTAGTATATAAAGTTACCATACTCCTCATAGTTTTAACATGGAGGACAATTTGTTACCGGATTATGACATTGGGTCAGACATCGAAGATCCACCAAGTCCACGAAAGATCCATTGGGCAACAAAGACAAAAAAAAAAAAAAGAGGAAATCCTTGCCCGGTATGCCTTGCCAAATTTACACATGTTAAGAGACATGTGGTTAAAAATAATCTAATCTGGTACGCAACACCTGAAACATGCTGTTCGAACTGCAAAGTGAAATTTGGTCAAGAACATTTCTTAGAACTACACAACAAGGAGACCTATAATAACAATCCTGGGCGGATTTCATGTTCTCTTTACTGCTAAAAATCATTCCAGTTCTGAAGTTTGAGAATTTTGAAAATATTTACAAATTCATGAACAGCCATGAACGTTTTTACTGTTATAAAGGTTCAGTATTTACAGACAAATTACGGGGAGAGAAAATTTTCAATGCCACGTTTCCAGGGGAAAAGATGCAGGATTCTCCATATCCAGTTATAAATGCTGCAAGTCTTTTAAATTGGACAATTTAAAGCATTTTGATAGTTTTTGCGAACTGTGTTGATTTGTTGATTAAAGTTTATCACAAATATGGTGTATGGATAGTTGGATCCTCACTGATGTACTGGATTAAAACAAGGTCAATTGAATTAGGAAATGAAAATGTGGAGTTTGATATGGATTTTGTAGGTATTATTTTGGAAGGACATTAGGGGTATGTAATGGGAAAGTTTATTGGATACAGTTGAATTTTGCAAGTCAAACTTTCCTATTCCAGATTTCATTATCATTCATTTAGGATCTAATGACATAAAATTTTCCTACTCTAAGAAACTGTTAGTAAAAATGCTGGCCGATTTAGTGTACATGTATATCCAGAAAATATTTCCAAATGGCCACATTATTTTTTCTGAATTATTGTGTAGACTTGTTTGGAGAGGATTAAGATGGGAGGAAGGGGAAAGGAAAGGAATTAAATTAACACAGTTATCAGAAACTTTCTAGGTAAAGACAACTGTATGTCACAGCATATAATTATGAGGAAGTCTTACTTGTTTAGAGATGATGGGGTTCACTTATCAGATGTAGGTAATGATTATTTATTAGAGGACTTCCGATTGCAAATCAAACAAAATATTTTATTACAGTGGTTTTGTATATATATGTTTGTGTCATTTAAGGTAACTCAATACTCGCAGTTTTATCTGATACAAATTCAAAATGTGTGTTTATTTCCATTCATTAGAGTTAAAGCTAACAAATTATCAAATAAGATACATAGGTCATCACTCTTTAAGATGCGAGACGTACATAAGCAGTATCATGTATCACCGTCAAAAAAGGGTACCTGTAAAGTGCGAAACGAAACGAAATCTACCGAAACGAAACGAAATCTACCGAAACGAAACGAAACCTACCGAAACGAAACGAAACAGATTGTACAACTTTTATAATAATTAAAAATGGTATCTTAGGCCCATGTGAAAGTTACCACATATAAATAAAATTCGCCTCCCCTTTGATGTAGGCTTTGAGCTTGACTGATACAAAGCTTTAAAAATTGGAATGGGGGGGGGGGTGAGTAAGCACAAAGTATATATCAGAAGTTGATAAAATACCATGTGCAATTAGTTTCAGATCCATAAATTTCAGAACGGAGGGTTACAGTCTCACAGGTCAGAGGTCTGGGGAAACACACTTAACGAGGGGTGGGGTCGCCGGCGCTGGAATCGGTTTTGGGCATAAATACATGTTTCAGTGTTTTTTGCTCTAAAGACAAATCTACGTATACATATGCATATTGTGTATTTGTATGTAGTATATCAAACGGTGGATTCTGAGTATGTCCTCCCGTTCTCTTTGTAATTTATGCTTCCCTTGTTCATAAGCCTTTTGATTTTACAAAATGTTGACCTCCTCCTGATATTATTGCATAAAACAATTTCCGTTTTCCGTCCCGTTTTCAATTCCACGTTTTAGCAATACCCCAAATGTATAAAGTTATCTTTAGACTCACTACATATCAATAATAATTTTTAATAATACATGTATTTATATATCTTACCGAATTGCATTCATATAATATGGTATACTATTTAATTTTTTTTCATTATTGAAAGTACTCGCACCTCAGCAGTTAGAGATAAAATAAGAGGTTAAGAGCTCTTCCTGCTTTCAACTTTCTCAGGCACCAGCTTCTTCAAACAATGTATCTATACCCAAAGGCGGATCCAACGCCGGTGACCCCACCCCTCGTTTAGTGTGTTTCCCCAGACCTCTGAGACTGTAACCCTCCGTTCTGAAATTTATTGATCCGAAACTAATTTCACATGGTATTTAATCAACTTCGGATATGGACTTTGTGCTTACTCACCCCCTTTCCAACTTTTAAAACCATGTATCAGTCAAGCCCAAAGCCTACATCAAAGGGGAGACGAATTTTATTTATATGTGGTAACTTTCACATTTTTAATTATTATAATTTAAAAAGTTCGGTTATACATGTACAATGTTTCGTTTCGTTTCGATTGGTTTCGTTTCGTTTCGGCAGATTTCGTTTCGTTTAGGTAGATTTCGTTTCGTTTCGGTAGATTTCGTTTCGTTCCGTTTCGATTTCGTTTCGCACTTTACAGGTACCCGTAAAAAAATTGCAATTTTCCTTAAACAGCGTTATTAAAATTCCATGCAAACTGGTTATGATGATATAGTAGCATTCATAACAATTTCATGAAACTGTATCTTCACAAAATATACAAAATGTCTGTAAAAAATAAAGGAAATCATCGCATAAGAGACCTGATGAAGAAATCAATAGAGACAGAGTTATTGCCCTTGGATTCAATATTTTAAAACGTATCATTGATTATTCATATATAACTTAAGCTTTTGAAATATTTTATTTTTAACAAGATTTTACAATAACTATAGGAAAAGACTCCAACAAAAATGTTTCTATCATGCATAAATCTAAATAAAACACTGATTTTGCAAAATCTGATTCCATCACAGGAAGGTGGAATTACTTTAATCATATAAACCCCTGTAGGCGATACTATTTACAGTCGGATTGTCTGATTGTTTACAGTTATGCAAATAATATAAATAAAGTGTTTGATAAATAGTTTCAATCAGTGGAACAATATTTTGCGGTTTTATAATCCACACTCTTTTAAATAAAACGGGGGGGGGGGGGGGTATTCGATGTTAGCAAGATCGGACCCGACACACCAGATACTGATCAGCTGTCCAGAACACCGGGAAAGTCAGAGACCAGAGCAGACCTCTAGAAACGATCATCTCAGAGATCTATACAACTCAGCCTATGGTGAGCGACTGTAGTTACTGCACTAACTGGCCACTCTTCATTATATTCATACCACGTAATTTACAACACGACATTTTAACAGCAGGCTACAGTTATTGCAAATTACACGGTCGTATTAATAATCTTATTTACAAATATAGCTTTTCCTTAAGTCGAATGTTGGTTGGCATGTTTCAGAGATACAGAGAGATCATTGTGGATGTGATTACGTATCAACCTGTACACTGTCTGAATTCAATTTCAACATCATGATTTCCTATTTTAGTCACTTCCAGGATTTTGGGTTATTAATTTATTTGTCTCACCGTCAGGCTAAATCCCAATAACTCTTGAAAATTTTCTTGGTGTTATTTGACAAAAATATGCATAACTTTGAGGACGACATACTGCTGTAATTAGGTCTTTCCACCTTTCTGTGGAAAGACCTTTTGATATTGTTCTGTTTATTAGGTCTTTCCACCTTTCTGTGGAAAGACCTATTGATATTCTTCTGTTTATTAGGTCTTTCCATCTTTCTGTGGAAAGACCTATTGATATTCTTCTGTTTATTAGGTCTTTCCATCTTTCTGTGGAAAGACCTATTGATATTCTTCTGTTTATTATTATTAGGTCTTTCCACCTTTCTGTGGAAAGACCTATTGATATTCTTCTGTTTATTATTATTATTATTTTTCCTCCCCGTGATTTTGAGTTTCAAGATTTATCGAAAAGATTTATGGTCCATAAGAATGTACTCCTTAAAAGATTTTGGCAGTTCACCCTGCGTATATGAACTTTGACCCCTCAAGGAGTTATTGCCCCTTTTGCAATAAAAGCTTGTTATCGCTTCTCCTCCGAAACCGTACACCGTAAAGATACCAAACCTTCATCAATGTCTTCGACTAGTGAAGGAGACTCTTCAATCTATTCATTGCGATAATATTTTTCGACCCCTTTTATGAGTTATTGCCCCTGAATTTTTTTGATTTTTACAAATAATTAAAAAAAATTAAAACCATTTATCCTAGAGACATGGGACCAACTGCATTAGAATCTCCATCCTTTGACCTTTTAATTTATGTCAAGGTCAAAGGTCAAGGTCATTCAAAATATGAGAAATTTAGCTCTTTTTATATCTCTTTTGTCTTTCAACATATACTACATATAATTGAATCTTTAGTATGTCCTTTTAAATCCATTTTAAAGATTTGATACCTGTACCCTAAGACTGACCCCTTTAAAAGTTATTGCCCCTTACATTATTAACCTTGTTATCGCTACCTCTTTGAAACCATAGACCATAGAGACACCAAACCTTCACCAATGTCTTCGGTTTCTCAAAGCACAACTTCAACATATTCAGTGTGAAAGGATCCGCTGACCCCTTATATGCGTTATTGCCCTTTTATGTGTTTGTGCTAATCGTTAACTTTTAAACGGATAATCATAGAAACATGGGACCAACTGCAATGTGATCATTGACCTTTGACCCTGAATATTAGGTGAAGGTCAAAGGTCAAAGTTACTTCAAATATTGAGAATTTAGCTCTTTTTATATCTCTTTTGTCTTTCAACATACATCATTTTTCATTGCATCATTAGTATGTTCTTTTAAAACCAATTAAAACATCTTTCTTGGCCCTTAAGCCGGGCTCCTTTAAAAATTATTGCCCATCTTACAAATAAAGCTTGTTATCACTAGTCCTTCGAAACCGTTAACCCTGGAGATACCAAACCTTAATCATTAATGTTTTGTACTGATTTAGTAGACTCTTCAATCTATTCAGTGCGAAAGGATTCACCAACGCCTTTAAATAGTTATGGCCCCTGAAAGTTTTCCAAGTTTACATGGACTTGAAAGTTTTTTGGCCTCATTTGACCTACTGAAGAATGGATCAAGATTGAAGGTCAAGAAACAAATCCAGAAAAGGTGGAAAGACCTCTAATTGTTCGCGAACAATTAGGATTACTAGTTAGGTATTTCCATCTTTCTGTGGAAAGACCTATTGATATTCTTCTGTTTATTATTATTATTATTATTATTATTATTATTATTATTATTTTTCCTCCCCGTGATTTTGAGTTTCAAGATTTATCGAAAAGATTTATAGTCCATAAGAATGTACTCCTTAAAAGATTTTGGCAGTTCACCCTGCATATATGAACTTTGACCCCTCAAGGAGTTATTGCCCCTTTTGCAATAAAAGCTTGTTATCGCTACTCCTCCGAAACCGTACACCGTAAAGATACCAAACCTTCACCAATGTCTTCGACTAGTCAAGGAGACTCTTCAATCTATTCATTGCAAAATGATTCTTCGACCCCTTTTATGAGTTATTGCCCCTGAAAGTTTTTGATTTTTACAAATACTTGAAAAAATTTAAAACCATTTATCCTAGAGACATGGGACTAACTGCATTAGAATCTTCATCCTTTGACCTTTTGATTTATATCAAGGTCAAAGGTCAAGGTCATTCAAAATATGAGAAATTTAGCTCTTTTTATATCTCTTTTGTCTTTCAACATATACTACATATCATTGCAACTTTAGTATGTCCTTTTAAATCTATTTTAAAGATTCAATTCCTGTACCTTAAGACTGACCCCTTTAAAAGTTATTGCCCCTTACAGTATTAACCTTGTTATCGCTACTCCTCCGAAACCGTACACCGTAAAGATACCAAACCTTCACCAATGTCTTCGACTAATCAAGGAGACTCTTCAATCTATCATTGCGAAAAGATTCTTCGACCCCTTTTATGAGTTATTGCCCCTGAAAGTTTTTGATTTTTACAAATAATTGAAAAAATTTAAAACCATTTATCCTAGAGACATGGGACCAACTGCATTAGAATCTTCATTCTTTGACCTTTTAATTTATGTCAAGGACAAAGGTCAAGGTCATTCAAAATATGAGAAATTTAGCTCTTTTTATATCTCTTTTGTCTTTCAACATATACTATATATCATTGCATCTTTAGTATGTCCTTTCAAATCTATTTTAAAGATTTAATTCCTGTATCTTAAGACTGACCCCTTTAAAAGTTATTGCCCCTTAGAGTATTAACCTTGTTATCGCTACTCCTCCGAAACCGTAAACTGTAAAGATACCAAACCTTCACCAATGTCTTCGACTAGTCAAGGAAACTCTTCAATTTATTCATTGCGAAAAGATTCTTCGACCCCTTTTATGAGTTATTGCCCCTGAAGGTTTTTGATTTTTACAAATAATTGAAAAAAATTAAAACCATTTATCCTAGAGACATGGGACCAACTGCATTAGAATCTTCATCCTTTGACCTTTTAATTTATTTCAAGGTCAAAGGTCAAGGTCATTCAAAATATGAGAAATTTAGCTCTTTTTATATCTCTTTTGTCTTTCAATATATACTACATATCATTGCATCTTTAGTATGTCCTTTTAAATCTATTTTAAAGATTTAATTCCTGTACCCCAAGATTGACCCCTTTAAAAGTTATTGCCCTTTACAGTATTAACTTTGTTATCGCTACTCCTCTGAAACCATAGACCGTAGAGACACCAAACCTTCACCAATGTCTTCGACTAGTCAAGGAGACTCTTCAATCTATTCATTGCGAAAATATTCTTCGACCCCTTTTATGAGTTATTGCCCCTGAAAGTTTTTGATTTTTACAAATAATTGAAAAAAATTAAAACCATTTATCCTAGAGACATGGGACGAACTGCATTAGAATCTCCATTCTTTGACCTTTTAATTTATGTCAAGGTCAAAGGTCAAGGTCATTCAAAATATGAGAAATTTAGCTCTTTTTAGATCTCTTTTGTCTTTCAACATATACTACATATCGTTGAATCTTTAGTATGTCCTTTTAAATCCATTTTAAAGATTTGATACCTGTACCCTAAGACTGACCCCTTTCAAAGTTATTGCCCCTTACATTATTAACCTTGTTATCGCTACTCCTTTGAAACCATTGACCATAGAGACACCAAACCTTCATCAATGTCTTCGGTTTCTCAAAGCACAAATTCAACATATTCAGTGTGAAAGGATCCGCTGACCCCTTATATGAGTTATTGCCCTTTTATGTGTTTGTGCTAATCGTTAACTTTTAAACGGATAATCATAGAAACATGGGACCAACTGCAATGTGATCATTGACCTTTGACCCTGAATATTAGGTAAAAGTCAAAGGTTAAAGTTACTTCAAATATTGAGAATTTAGCTCTTTTTATATCTCTTTTGTCTTTCAACATACATCATTTTTCATTGCATCATTAGTATGTTCTTTTAAAACCAATTAAAACATCTTTCTTGGCCCTTAAGCCGGGCTCCTTTAAAAATTATTGCCCATCTTACAAATAAAGCTTGTTATCACTAGTCCTTCGAAACCGTTAACCCTGGAAATACCAAACCTTAATCATTAATGTTTTGTAATGATTTAGTAGACTCTTCAATCTATTCAGTGCGAAAAGATTCACCAACCCCTTTAAATAGTTATGGCCCCTGAAAGTTTTCCAAGTTTACATTGACTTGAAAGTTTTTTGGCCTCATTTCACCTACTGAAGAATGGATCAAGATTGAAGGTCAAGAAACAAATCCAGAAAAGGTGGAAAGACCTCTAATTGTTCGCGAACAATTAGGATTACTAGTTATTATTATTATTATTATTTTTCCTCCCCGTGATTTTGAGTTTCAAGATTTATCGAAAAGATTTATAGTCCATAAGAATGTACTCCTTAAAAGATTTTGGCAGTTCACCCTGCGTATATGAACTTTGACCCCTCAAGGAGTTATTGCCCCTTTTGCAATAAAAGCTTGTTATCGCTTCTCCTCCGAAACCGTACACCGTAAAGACACCAAACCTTCACCAATGTCTTCAACTAGTGAAGGAGACTCTTCAATCTATTCATTGTGAAATGATTCTTCGACCCCTTTTATGAGTTATTGCCCCTGAAAGTTTTTGATTTTTACAAATAACTGAAAAAAATTAAAACCATTTATCCTAGAGACATGGGACTAACTGCATTAGAATCTTCATCCTTTGACCTTTTAATTTATGTCAAGGTCAAAGGTCAAGGTCATTCAAAATATGAGAAATTTAGCTCTTTTTATATCTCTTTTGTCTTTCAACATATACTACATATCATTGCATCTTTAGTATGTCCTTTTAAATCTATTTTAAAGATTTAATTCCTGTACCCTAAGATTGACCCATTTAAAAGTTATTGCCCTTTACAGTATTAACCTTGTTATCGCTACTCCTCTGAAACCATAGACCGTAGAGACACCAAACCTTCACCAATGTCTTCAACTATTCAAGGAGACTCTTCAATCTATTCATTGCGAAAATATTTTTCGACTCCTTTTATGAGTTATTGCCCCTGAAAGTTTTTGATTTTTACAAATAATTAAAAAAAAATTAAAACCATTTATCCTAGAGACATGGGACCAACTGCATTAGAATCTCCATTCTTTGACCTTTTAATTTATGTCAAGGTCATTCAAAATATCAGAAATTTAGCTCTTTTTAGATCTCTTTTGTCTTTCAACATATACTACATATAATTGAATCTTTAGTATGTCCTTTTAAATCCATTTTAAAGATTTGATACCTGTACCCTAAGACTTACCCCTTTAAAAGTTATTGCCCCTTACATTATTAACCTTGTTATCGCTACCCCTTTGAAACCATAGACCATAGAGACACCAAACCTTCACCAATGTCTTCGGTTTCTCAAAGCACAACTTCAACATATTCAGTGTGAAAGGATCCGCTGACCCCTTATATGAGTTATTGCCCTTTTATGTGTTTGTGCTAATCGTTAACTTTTAAACGGATAATCATAGAAACATGGGACCAACTGCAATGTGATCATTGACCTTTGACCCTGAATATTAGGTGAAGGTCAAAGGTCAAAGTTACTTCAAATATTGAGAATTTAGCTCTTTTTATATCTCTTTTGTCTTTCAACATACATCATTTTTCATTGCATCATTAGTATGTTCTTTTAAAACCAATTAAAACATCTTTCTTGGCCCTTAAGCCGGGCTCCTTTAAAAATTATTGCCCATCTTACAAATAAAGCTTGTTATCACTAGTCCTTCGAAACCGTTAACCCTGGAGATACCAAACCTTAATCATTAATGTTTTGTACTGATTTAATAGACTCTTCAATCTATTCAGTGCGAAAAGATTCACCAACCCCTTTAAATAGTTATGGCCCCTGAAAGTTTTCCAAGTTTACATGGACTTGAAAGTTTTTTGGCCTCATTTTACCTACTGAAGAATGGATCAAGATTGAAGGTCAAGAAACAAATCCAGAAAAGGTGGAAAGACCTCTAATTGTTCGCGAACAATTAGGATTACTAGTTATTATTATTATTTTTCCTCCCCGTGATTTTGAGTTTCAAGATTTATCGAAAAGATTTATAGTCCATAAGAATGTACTCCTTAAAAGATTTTGGCAGTTCACCCTGCGTATATGAACTTTGACCCCTCAAGGAGTTATTGCCCCATTTGCAATAAAAGCTTGTTATCGCTACTCCTCCGAAATCGTACACCGTAAAGATACCAAACCTTCACCAATGTCTTCAACTAGTGAAGGAGACTCTTCAATCTATTCATTGCGATAATATTCTTCGACCCCTTTTATGAGTTATTGCCCCTGAAAGTTTTCAATTTTTACAAATAATTGAAAAAAATTAAAACCATTTATCCTAGAGACATGGGACCAACTGCATTAGAATCTTCATCCTTTGACCTTTTAATTTATGTCAAGGTCAAAGGTCAAGGTCATTCAAAATATTAGAAATTTAGCTCTTTTTATATCTTTTTTGTCTTTCAACATATACTACATATCATTGCATCTTTAGTATGTCCTTTTAAATCTATTTTAAAGATTTAATTCCTGTACCCTAAGATTGACCCCTTTAAAAGTTATTGTCCTTTACAGTATCAAACTTGTTATCGCTACTCCTCTGAAACCATAGACCGTAGACACACCAAACCTTCACCAATGTCTTCAACTATTCAAGGAGACTCTTCAATCTATTCATTGCGATAATATTCTTCGACCCCTTTTATGAGTTATTGCCCCTGAAAGTTTTTCATTTTTAGAAATAATTAAAAAAAATTAAAACCATTTATCCTAGAGACATGGGACCAACTGCATTAGAATCTTCATCCTTTGACCTTTTAATTTATGTCAAGGTCAAAGGTCAAGGTCATTCAAAATATGAGAAATGTAGCTCTTTTTAGATCTCTTTTGTCTTTCAACATATACTACATATAATTGAATCTTTAGTATGTCCTTTTAAATCCATTTTAAAGATTTGATACCTGTACCCTAAGACTGAACCCTTTAAAAGTTATTGCCCCTTACATTATTAACCTTGTTATCGCTACCCCTTTGAAACCATAGACCATAGAGACACCAAACCTTCACCAATGTCTTCGGTTTCTCAAAGCACAACTTCAACATATTCAGTGTGAAAGGATCCGCTGACCCCTTATATGAGTTATTGCCCTTTTATGTGTTTGTGCTAATCGTTAACTTTTAAACGGATAATCATAGAAACATGGGACCAACTGCAATGTGATCATTGACCTTTGACCCTGAATATTAGGTAAAGGTCAAAGGTCAAAGTTACTTCAAATATTGAGAATTTAGCTCTTTTTATATCTCTTTTGTCTTTCAACATACATCATTTTTCATTGCATCATTAGTATGTTCTTTTAAAACCAATTAAAACATCTTTCTTGGCCCTTAAGCCGGGCTCCTTTAAAAATTATTGCCCATCTTACAAATAAAGCTTGTTATCACTAGTCCTTCGAAACCGTTAACCTTGGAGATACCAAACCTTAATCATTAATGTTTTGTACTGATTTAGTAGACTCTTCAATCTATTCAGTGCGAAAAGATTCACCAACACCTTTAAATAGTTATGGCCCCTGAAAGTTTTCCAAGATTACATTGACTTGAAAGTTTTTTGGCCTCATTTGACCTACTGAAGAATGGATCAAGATTGAAGGTCAAGAAACAAATCCAGAAAAGGTGGAAAGACCTCTAATTGTTCGAGAACAATTAGGATTACTAGTTAGGTCTTTCCACCTTTCTGTGGAAAGACCTTTTGTTATTGTTCTGTTTTTTATTATTATTATTATTATTATTTGTCTTCTTTTCTTTCCGCCGCGAGAAGCTCTTGACGTTTTAAGACTTATCGAAAAACAATGTAGACCATCATATTTGACATCTCGAAACATGCTCAGATCTCACCCTGCGTATTTGATCTTTGACCCCTAACGAACTTATGGGACTTTACACAAAAAACCCTTGTTATCGGATCACCTCGATAACCGCAAATGATAAGAGCATGAAACTTTCACTAAATTCTTTAGTCCATCAAGCTGAAGCGTTGTAGTGTTTACTTTTAAGTTTTCGGTGATCCCTAAAGGGAGTTAATGGCCCCGAAAGTTTACGATTTTTACGGAAAAATTCAAAACTCCTAAAATATAAGTCGTATAAAGACGGAACCAACTGGAATGGAATACTTGACCTTTGACCTTGAAAATCAGGTCAAGGTCAAAGGTCAAGGTCATCTGGAAACTTTAAAAATAAGCACTTTTCATACAGTCTAAAGCATAGATAGTACAGATAAAGTGTTGTATGCACAAGTAGTCACAAACCAACTTATTCCAACGCATTGCATTACGACTCTGATCTTTGACCTTTCTTCAATTTACAGCGACTTGCGTAAAAACCATTGTTATCACTACAGTATGGAAACCGTAAATTGTACGAACACGAAATGTTCACTAAACTTATTGCCTGATCAATTGTAAAAGATGACTTCCTGTTTTTGATGATTGGTTGATCCCTAACGGGAATTAATGCCCTTAAAAATTTTTTAATTTAGCGTAGAAATTTACAACTCCTAAAGTATTTGTTGTAGGAAGACAGGACCAACTGAAGTGACATCCCTGACCTTTGACCTTGAAAATTAGGTCAAGGTCAAAGGTCAAGGTTATCTAGAAACTTTGAAAATAAGCAATTTTTATACCGTCTAAAGCATATAAAGTACACATTTTTTTGTATTCAAAGACATTGTTTGAATGTCTGAAAAGGTGGAAAGACCTCTAATTGTTCGCGAACAATTAGGATTACTAGTTATTATTAGGGCTTTCCACCTTTCTGTGGAAAGACCTTTTGTTATTGTTCTGTTTATTATTATTATTATTATTCTTATTATTATTATTATTTGTCTTCTTTTCTTTCCGCCGCGAGAAGCTCTTGACGTTTTAAGACTTATCGAAAAACAATTTAGACCATCATAATTGAAATCTCGAAACATGCTCAGATCTCACCCTGCGTATTTGATCTTTGACCCTTAACGAACTGATGGGACTTTACGCAAAAAACCCTTGTTATCGGATCACCTCGAAAACCGTAAATGATAAGAGCATGAAACTTTCACTAAATTCTTTAGTCCATCAAGCTGAAGCGTTGTAGTGTTTACTTTTAAGTTTTCGGTGATCCCTAAAGGGAGTTAATGGTCCTGAAAGTTTACGATTTTTACGGAAAAATTCAAAACTCCTAAAATATAAGTCGTAGAAAGACGGAACCAACTGGAATGGAATACTTGACCTTTGACCTTGAAAATCAGGTCAAGGTCAAAGGTCAAGGTCATCCCCAAAGACCAGAAAATGGCACTTTTTATACTCTCTTTCCCGCTTCAGATAGCAGTGAAATACCATAGGGGTCAGCATGGAATTCTGGACGGGTCTCCGTATCATGAATGACAACTCTCAATTTGGACCCCTCTGCGAACCGTGGCGACGCGCGTTGAAAACCTTGTTATCGCTACTCCTCCAGAACCGAAAGTCGTAGAGACACGAAACTTTCGCTGAGGAGTTCCCAGTGAAACTCCCTTGCAGTGAGAAGTCAACCGAAGGGAACCGGAACCCCTTGAGCAGAGTTATTGCCCCTGCAAATCTCCGATATCGTTATTTCAGCTTCTAACTTGGACAGGAATAGACCTAGAGACACGGGAGCACTTGCCACAAGACCGATGACCTTGACCTTCAAAAGGAGGTCAAGGTCAAAGGTCAAGGTCACACACCTCCCGGTGCGCGTCCGTGGTGGTCCACAATACAACACAACAGGACTTGCGGTCTCTCGGCACGTCCTCCTAAAAGCACACTATATCCATGCACATTGACGCCTGTCCTACGTTCAAACACACATCAAAACAACAAGAAAACCCTTAACATTCCTTTGTTTATGGTCTTTGGATGTTACGGCCTTTAAACAATGGCTTTCGTGGCCCTAAACACTTTATAAGTCACTTGGACTTCTTTGTCATTAAGCAAGTCAGTCTGGTGTAGTGGTAGAGAGTCTGTCGCCATGATGGAAGTTAAGCAACATTCATCGCGACGAGTAGTTGGATGGGTGACCGTCGGAAGTGGGTTGTTTTTGTTTTTTTTTGTTTTTTTTTAGGATTTAGGCGTTGTACGGTTAGGCGATAAAAGTGAAAAAGTATTGAAGTTGAAAATGATTTGAAAATTAATTTTCAAGAAAAAGCACTGAAAAGGTGGAAAGTCCTCTAATTGTTCGCGAACAATTAGGATTACTAGTGTTCTACCCAACTGCCACCTTGCACTGTTTTATGCCTTAGCAAATGCGAAAATTGAATTGAACATGAAATTGATGCTTAAAACAATCAATTTGGGTTAAGTCGTAATGTTTGTAACACTTCGTTTGTGGAAAAAATAAATCGCAACTTCATTAAATGCGAAAAAGGGAATGCGACATGTTGCACGTACTTTTTGGCCTTTATTTGGGTCGAAAGTGTGTCGCGGTGGTATTTTTTACTGTCTGATAATTTGTTTCTCTATATTGGACCAGTATCAAGCTGATTTACCCAAACAAACCCTGTTTTCTCCAAGAAATAAGGGATAATGTATTGCGAATATCGAACTCTCCGTACGTGCGATGACTCCACATTTCCTGGTAAACTGACCGAGGGAATCGAACCCACCCCTTTTTCCATCCGAGAACGGAAAATGTGCACCTTTACACCTGGTCAGTTGCAAATCTTGAAATGTAGAAATCAACAGTATACGAGAATTCGGAATGGATGCGACCGCGCATTTTGGACGTTAAATCATCAAGGATTCCCATTCTGACCTAGGATTGCCAAATGTATTCAATACGTGGCACTTTCGTCTCCATTATTAGGGCTTTCCACCTTTCTGTGGAAAGACCTTTTGTTATTGTTCTGTTTATTATTATTATTATTAGGTCTTTCCACCTTTCTGTGGAAAGACCTTTTGTTATTGTTCTGTTTATTATTATTATTATTATTATTATTATTATTATTTGTCTTCTTTTCTTTCCGCCGCGAGAAGCTCTTGACGTTTTAAGACTTATCGAAAAACAATTTAGACCATCAGATCTCACCCTGCGTATTTGATCTTTGACCCCTAACGAACTTATGGGACTTTACGCAAAAAACCCTTGTTATCGGTTGACCTCGAAAACCGTAAATGATAAGAGCATGAAACTTTCACTAAATTCTTTAGTCGATCAAGCTGAAGCGTTGTAGTGTTTACTTTTAAGTTTTCGGTTATCCCTAAAGGGAGTTAATGGTCCTGAAAGTTTACGATTTTTACGGAAAAAATCAAAACTCCTAAAATATAAGTCGTAGAAAGACGGAACCAACTGGAATGGAATACTTGACCTTTGACCTTGAAAATCAGGTCAAGGTCAAAGGTCAAGGTCATCTGGAAACTTTAAAAATAAGCACTTTTCATACAGTTAAAAGCATTGAAAGTACAGAAAAAGTGTTGTATGCACAAGTAGTCACAAACCAACTTATTCCAACGCATTGCATTACGACTCTGAACTTTGACCTTTCTTCAATTTACAGCGACTTGCGTAAAAACCATTGTTATCACTACAGTATGGAAACCGTAAATGGTACGAACACGAAATGTTCACTAAACTTATTGCCTGATCAATTGTAAAAGATGACTTCCTGTTTTTGATGGTTTCTCGATCCGTAACGGGAATTAATGCCCTTGAAAGTTTTCGCTTTCGCGTAGAAATTTACAACTCCTAAAGTATTTGTCGTAGGAAGACAGGACCAACTGAAGTGACATCCCTGACCTTTGACCTTGAAAATTAGGTCAAGGTCAAAGGTCAAAGTCATCTAGAAACTTTGAAAATAACCAATTTTCATACCGTCTAAAGCAAATAAAGTACAGATAAGGTATACTATGCACAAGTAGTCAAGAACCAACTTAAGTCAACGCATATCATTACCATTCTGAACTTTGACCTTTGTTCGATTTACAGCGACTTGCGTAAAAACCATTGTTATCACTACAGTATGGAAATCGTAAATGGTACGAACACGAAATCTTCACTAAACTTATTGCCTGATCAATTGTAAAAGATGACTTCCTGTTTTTGATGGTTTCTCGATCCGTAACGGGAATTAATGCCCTTGAAAGTTTTCGCTTTCGCGTAGAAATTTACAACTCCTAAAGTATTTGTCGTAAGAAGACAGGACCAACTGAAGTGACATCCCTGACCTTTGACCTTGAAAATTAGGTCAAGGTCAAAGGTCAAGGTCATCTAGAAACTTTGAAAATAAGCAATTTTTATACCATCTAAAGCATATAAAGTACACATTTTTTTGTATTCAGAGACATTGTTTGAATGTCTGAAAAGGTGGAAAGACCTCTAATTGTTCGCGAACAATTAGGATTACTAGTTATTATTATTATTTTTCCTCCCCGTGATTTTGAGTTTCACGATTTATCGAAAAGATTTATAGTCCATAAGAATGTACTCCTTAAAAGATTTTGGCAGTTCACCCTGCGTATATGAACTTTGACCCCTCAAGGAGTTATTGCCCCTTTTGCAATAAAAGCTTGTTATCGCTACTCCTCCGAAATCGTACACCGTAAAGATACCAAACCTTCACCAATGTCTTCGACTAGTCAAGGAGACTCTTCAATCTATTCATTGCGAAATGATTCTTCGACCCCTTTTATGAGTTATTGCCCCTGAAAGTTTTTGATTTTTACAAATAATTGAAAAAATTTAAAACCATTTATCCTAGAGACATGGGACTAACTGCATTAGAATCTTCATCCTTTGACCTTTTGATTTATTTCAAGGTGAAAGGTCAAGGTCATTCAAAATATGAGAAATTTAGCTCTTTTTATATCTCTTTTGTCTTTCAACATATACTACATATCATTGCATCTTTAGTATGTCCTTTTAAATCTATTTTAAAGATTTAATTCCTGTACCTTAAGACTGACCCTTTTAAAAGTTATTGCCCCTTAGAGTATTAACCTTGTTATCGCTACTCCTCCGAAACCGTACACCGTAAAGATACCAAACCTTCACCAATGTCTTCGACTAGTGAAGGAGACTCTTCAATCTATTCATTGCAAAAAGATTCTTCGACCCCTTTTATGAGTTATTGCCCCTGAAAGTTTTTGATTTTTACAAATAATTGAAAAAAATTGAAATCATTTATCCTAGAGACATGGGACCAACTGCATTATGATCTCCATTCTTTGACCTTTTAATTTATGTCAAGGTCAAAGGTCAAGGTCATTCAAAATATGAGAAATTTAGCTCTTTTTATATCTCTTTTGTCTTTCAACATATACTACATATCATTGCATCTTTAGTATGTCCTTTTAAATCTATTTTAAAGATTTAATTCCTGTACCCTAAGATTGACCCCTTTAAAAGTTATTGCCCTTTACAGTATTAACCTTGTTATCGCTACTCCTCTGAAACCATAGACCGTAGAGACACCAAACCTTCACCAATGTCTTCAACTATTCAAGGAGACTCTTCAATCTATTCATTGCGATAATATTCTTCGACCCCTTTAGGAGTTATTGCCCCTGAAAATTTTTACTTTTTAGAAATAATTGAAAAAAATTAAAACCATTTATCCTAGAGACATGGGACCAACTGCATTATAATCTTCATCCTTTGACCTTTTAATTTATGTCAAGGTCAAAGGTCAAGGTCATTCAACATATGAGAAATTTAGCTCTTTTTATATCTCTTTTGTCTTTCAACATATACTACATATCATTGCATCTTTAGTATGTCCTTTTAAATCTATTTTAAAGATTTAATTCCTGTACCCTAAGATTGACCCCTTTTAAAAGTTATTGCCCTTTACAGTATTAACCTTGTTATCGCTACTCCTCTGAAACCATAGACCGTAGAGACACCAAACCTTCACCAATGTCTTCAACTATTCAAGATGACTCATCAATCTATTCATTGCGAAAAGATTCTTCGACCCCTTTTATGAGTTATTGCCCCTGAAAGTTTTTGATTTTTACAAATAATTAAAAAAAAATAAAACCATTTATCCTAGAGACATGGGACCAACTGCATTAGAATCTACATTATTTGACCTTTTGATTTATATCAAGGTCAAAGGTCAAGGTCATTCAAAATATGAGAAATTTAGCTCTTTTTAGATCTCTTTTGTCTTTCAACATATACTACATATAATTGAATCTTTAGTATGTCCTTTTAAATCTATTTTAAAGATTTAATTCCTGTACCTTAAGACTGACCCCTTTAAAAGTTATTGCCCCTTAGAGTATTAACCTTGTTATCGCTACTCCTCCGAAACCGTACACCGTAAAGATACCAAACCTTCACCAATGTCTTCGACTAGTCAAGGAGACTCTTCAATCTATTCATTGCGAAAAGATTCTTCGACCCCTTTTATGAGTTATTGCCCCTGAAAGTTTTTCATTTTTACAAATAATTAAAAAAAATTAAAACCATTTATCCTAGAGACATGGGACCAACTGCATTAGAATCTCCATTCTTTGACCTTTTAATTTATGTCAAGGTCAAAGGTTAAGGTCATTCAAAATATGAGAAATTTAGCTCTTTTTATATCTCTTTTGTCTTTCAACATATACTACATATAATTGAATCTTTAGTATGTCCTTTTAAATCCATTTTAAAGATTTGATACCTGTACCCTAAGACTGATCCCTTTAAAAGTTATTTCCCCTTACATTATTAACCTTGTTATCGCTACCCCTTTGAAACCATAGACCATAGAGACACCAAACCTTCACCAATGTCTTCGGTTTATCAAAGCACAACTTCAACATATTCAGTGTGAAAGGATCCGCTGACCCCTTATATGAGTTATTGCCCTTTTATGTGTTTGTGCTAATCATTAACTTTTAAACGGATAATCATAGAAACATGGGACCAACTGCAATGTGATCATTGACCTTTGACCCTGAATATTAGGTAAAGGTCAAAGGTCAAAGTTTCTTCAAATATTGAGAATTTAGCTCTTTTTATATCTCTTTTGTCTTTCAACATACATCATTTTTCATTGCATCATTAGTATGTTCTTTTAAAACCAATTAAAACATCTTTCTTGGCCCTTAAGCCGGGCTCCTTTAAAAATTATTGCCCATCTTACAAATAAAGCTTGTTATCACTAGTCCTTCGAAACCGTTAACCCTGGAGATACCAAACCTTAATCATTAATGTTTTGTACTGATTTAATAGACTCTTCAATCTATTCAGTGCGAAAAGATTCACCAACCCCTTTAAATAGTTATGGCCCCTGAAAGTTTTCCAAGTTTACATTGACTTGAAAGTTTTTTGGCCTCATTTGACCTACTGAAGAATGGATCAAGATTGAAGGTCAAAAAACAAATCCAGAAAAGGTGGAAAGACCTCTAATTGTTCGAGAACAATTAGGATTACTAGTTATTAGGTCTTTCCATCTTTCTGTGGAAAGACCTATTGATATTCTTCTGTTTATTATTATTATTATTATTATTATTTTTCCTCCCCGTGATTTTGAGTTTCACGATTTATCGAAAAGATTTAAAGTTCATAAGAATGTACTCCTTAAAAGATTTTGGCAGTTCACCCTGCGTATATGAACTTTGACCCCTCAAGGAGTTATTGCCCCTTTTGCAATAAAAGCTTGTTATCGCTACTCCTCCGAAATCGTACACCGTAAAGATACCAAACCTTCACCAATGTCTTCGACTAGTCAAGGAGACTCTTCAATCTATTCATTGCGAAATGATTCTTTGACCCCTTTTATGAGTTATTGCCCCTGAAAGTTTTTCATTTTTACAAATAATGAAAAAAAATTAAAACCATTAATCCTAGAGACATGGGACTAACTGCATTAGAATCTTCATCCTTTGACCTTTTAATTTATGTCAAGGTCAAAGGTCAAGGTCATTCAAAATATGAGAAATTTAGCTCTTTTTATATCTCTTTTGTCTTTCAACATATACTACATATCATTGCATCTTTAGTATGTCGTTTTAAATTCATTTTAAAGATTTAATTCCTGTACCCAAAGATTGACCCCTTTAAAAGTTATTGCCCTTTACAGTATTAACCTTGTTATCGCTACTCCTCTGAAACGATAGACCGTAGAGACACCAAACCTTCACCAATGTCTTCAACTATTCAAGGAGACTCTTCAATCTATCATTGCGAAAATATTCTTCGACCCGTTTTATGAGTTATTGCCCCTGAAAGTTTTTCATTTTTACAAATAATTAAAAAAAAATTAAAACCATTTATCCTAGAGACATGGGACCAGCTGCATTAGAATCTCCATTCTTTGACCTTTCAATTTATGTCAAGGTCAAAGGTCAAGGTCATTCAAAATATGAGAAATTTAGCTCTTTGTAGATCTCTTTTGTCTTTCAACATATACTACATATAATTGAATCTTTAGTATGTCCTTTTAAATCCATTTTAAAGATTTGATACCTGTACCCTAAGACTGACCCCTTTAAAAGTTATTGCCCCTTACATTATTAACCTTGTTATCGCTACCCCTTTGAAACCATAGACCATAGAGACACCAAACCTTTACCAATGTCTTCGGTTTCTCAAAGCACAACTTCAACATATTCAGAGTGAAAGGATCCGCTGACGCCTTATATGAGTTATTGCCCTTTTATGTGTTTGTGCTAATCGTTAACTTTTAAACGGATAATCATAGAAACATGGGACCAACTGCAATGTGATCATTGACCTTTCATCCTGAATATTAGGTAAAGGTCAAAGGTCAAAGTTACTTCAAATATTGAGAATTTAGCTCTTTTTATATCTCTTTTGTCTTTCAACATACATCATTTTTCATTGCATCATTAGTATGTTCTTTTAAAACCAATTAAAACATCTTTCTTGGCCCTTAAGCCGGGCTCCTTTAAAAATTATTGCCCATCTTACAAATAAAGCTTGTTATCACTAGTCCTTCGAAACCGTTAACCCTGGAGATACCAAACCTTAATCATTAATGTTTTGTACTGATTTAGTAGACTCTTCAATCTATTCAGTGCGAAAAGATTCACCAACCCCTTTAAATAGTTATGGCCCCTGAAAGTTTTCCAAGTTTACATTGACTTGAAAGATTTTTGGCCTCATTTGACCTACTGAAGAATGGATCAAGATTGAAGGTCAAGAAACAAATCCAGAAAAGGTGGAAAGACCTCTAATTGTTCACGAACAATTAGGATTACTAGTTATTATTATTTTTCCTCCCCGTGATTTTGAGTTTCAAGATTTATCGAAAAGATTTATAGTCCATAAGAATGTACTCCTTAAAAGATTTTGGCAGTTCACCCTGCGTATATGAACTTTGACCCCTCAAGGAGTTATTGCCCCTTTTGCAATAAAAGCTTGTTATCGCTACTCCTCCGAAACCGTACACCGTAAAGATACCAAACCTTCACCAATGTCTTCGACTAGTGAAGAAGACTCTTCAATCTATTCATTGCGAAATGATTCTTCGACCCCTTTTATGAGTTATTGCCCCTGAAAGTTTTTGATTTTTACAAATAATTGAAAAAAAATAAAATCATTTATCCTAGAGACATGGGACCAACTGCATTAGAATCTTCATCCTTTGACCTTTTAATTTATGTCAAGGTCAAAGGTCAAGGTCATTCAAAATATGAGAAATTTAGCTCGTTTTATATCTCTTTTGTCTTTCAACATATACTACATATCATTGCATCTTTAGTATGTCCTTTTAAATCTATTTTAAAGATTTAATTCCTGTACCCGAAGATTGACCCCTTTAAAAATTATTACCCTTTACAGTATTAACCTTGTTATCGCTACTCCTCTGAAACCATAGACCGTAGAGACACCAAACCTTCACCAATGTCTTCAACTATTCAAGGAGACTCTTCAATCTATTCATTGCGATAATATTCTTCGACCCCTTTTATGGGTTATTGCCCCTGAAAGTTTTTCATTTTTAGAAATAATTGAAAAAAATTAAAACCATTTATCCTAGAGACATGGGACCAACTGCATTGGAATCTTCATCCTTTGACCTTTTAATTTATGTTAAGGTCAAAGGTCAAGGTCATTCAAAATATGAGAAATGTAGCTCTTTTTATATCTCTTTTGTTTTTCAACATATAATACATATCATTGCATCTTTAGTATGTCCTTTTAAATCTATTTTAAAGATTTAATTCCTGTACCTTAAGACTGACCCTTTTAAAAGTTATTGCCCCTTAGAGTATTAACCTTGTTATCGCTACTCCTCCGAAACGGTACACCGTAAAGATACCAAACCTTCACCAATGTCTTCGACTAGTGAAGGAGACTCTTCAATCTATTCATTGCAAAAAGATTCTTCGACCCCTTTTATGAGTTATTGCCCCTGAAAGTTTTTACTTTTTACAAATAATTGAAAAAATTTAAAACCATTTATCCTAGAGACATGGGACCAACTGCATTAGAATCTTCATCCTTTGACCTTTCAATTTATGTCAAGGTCAAAGGTCAAGGTGATTCAAAATATGAGAAATTTAGCTCTTTTTATATTTCTTTTGTCTTTCAACATATACTACATATCATTGCATCTTTAGTATGTCGTTTTAAATCTATTTTAAAGATTTAATTCCTGTACCCTAAGATTGACCCCTTTAAAAGTTATTGCCCTTTACAGTATTAACCTTGTTATCGCTACTCCTCTGAAACCATAGACCGTAGACACACCAAACCTTCACCAATGTCTTCAACTATTCAAGGAGACTCTTCAATCTAGTCATTGCGAAAATATTCTTCGACCCCTTTTATGAGTTATTGCCCCTGAAAGTTTTTGATTTTTACAAATAATTGAAAAAAATTAAAACCATTTATCTTAGAGACATGGGACCAAATGCATTAGAATCTTCATCCTTTGACCTTTTAATTTATGTCAAGGTCAAAGGTCAAGGTCATTCAAAATATGAGAAATGTAGCTCTTTTTAGATCTCTTTTGTCTTTCAACATATACTACATATAATTGAATCTTTAGTATGTCCTTTTAAATCCATTTTAAAGATTTGATACCTGTACCCTAAGACTGACCCCTTTAAAAGTTATTGCCCCTTACATTATTAACCTTTTTATCGCTACCCCTTTGAAATCATAGACCATAGAGACACCAAACCTTCACCAATGTCTTCGGTTTCTCAAAGCACAACTTCAACATATTCAGTGTGAAAGGATCCGCTGACCCCTTATATGAGTTATTGCCCTTTTATGTGTTTGTGCTAATTGTTAACTTTTAAACGGATAATCATAGAAACATGGGACCAACTGCAATGTGATCATTGACCTTTGACCCTGAATATTAGGTAAAGGTCAAAGTTACTTCAAATATTGAGAATTTAGCTCTTTTTATATCTCTTTTGTCTTTCAACATACATCATTTTTCATTGCATCATTAGTATGTTCTTTTAAAACCAATTAAAACATCTTTCTTGGCCCTTAAGCCGGGCTCCTTTAAAAATTATTGCCCATCTTACAAATAAAGCTTGTTATCACTAGTCCTTCGAAACCGTTAACCCTGGAGATACCAAACCTTAATCATTAATGTTTTGTAATGATTTAGTAGACTCTTCAATCTATTCAGTGCGAACAGATTCACCAACCATTTTAAATAGTTATGGCCCCTGAAAGTTTTCCAAGTTTACATTGACTTGAAAGTTTTTTGGCCTCATTTGACCTACTGAAGAATGGATCAAGATTGAAGGTCAAGAAACAAATCCAGAAAAGGTGGAAAGACCTCTAATTGTTCACGAACAATTAGGATTACTAGTTATTTATTTGTCTTCTTTTCTTTCCGCCGCGAGAAGCTCTTGACGTTTTAAGACTTATCGAAAAACAATGTAGACCATCATATTTGACATCTCGAAACATGCTCAGATCTCACCCTGCGTATTTGAACTTTGACCCCTAACGAACTTATGGGACTTTACGCAAAAAACCCTTGTTATCGGTTGACCTCGAAAACCGTAAATGATAAGAGCATGAAACTTTCACTAAATTCTTCAGTCCATCAAGCTGAAGCGTTGTAGTGTTTACTTTTAAGTTTTCGGTGATCCCTAAAGGGAGTTCATGGCCCTGAAAGTTTACGATTTTTACGGAAAAATTCAAAACTCCTAAAATATAAGTCGTAGAAAGACGGAACCAACTGGAATGGAATACTTGACCTTTGACCTTGAAAATCAGGTCAAGGTCAAAGGTCAAGGTCATCTGGAAACTTTAAAAATAAGCACTTTTCATACAGTCTAAAGCATAGAAAGTACAGATAAAGTGTTGTATGCACAAGTAGTCATAAACCAACTTATTCCAACGCATTGCATTACGACTCTGAACTTTGACCTTTCTTGAATTTACAGCGACTTGCGTAAAAACCATTGTTATCACTACAGTATGGAAACCGTAAATGGTACGAACACGAAATGTTCACTAAACTTATTGCCTGATCAATTATAAAAGATGACTTCCTGTTTTTGACGGTTCGTCGATCCGTAACGGGAATTAATGCCATTGAAAATTTTCGATTTCGCGTAGAAATTTACAACTCCGAAAGTATTTGTCGTAGAAAGACAGGACCAACTGAAGTGACATCCCTGACCTTTGACCTTGAAAATTAGGTCAAGGTCAAAGGTCAAGGTCATCTAGTAACTTTGAAAATAAGCAATTTTCATACCCTTTAAAGCATATAAAGTACAGATAAGGTATACTATGCAGAAGTAGTCACAAACCAACTGATTCCAACGCATTGCATTACAACTCTGAACTTTGACCTTTCTTCGATTTACAGCAACTTGCGTAAAAACCATTGTTATCACTATAGCATCGATTAGATTTTTTGTATTCAGAGACATTGTTTGAATGTCTGAAAACCTGAAAAGGTGGAAAGACCTCTAATTGTTCGTGAACAATTAGGATTACTAGTTTGTCATCATTTTGTTGAGGGTGCTCATACATATAGGTGCTCTTTAACGTGACGCATGGGACTTTAGCACATCGCTTACTGATCATTGTATTTTTAGATCATGCGCACTAAAGATTCCTACCTATGTGTATGCAATATGTTATTGACGAGCATTCTAATTACAGTTACCTAAATATACACACATACTGCATGCAAAATATTCTCCTAAACACACGGACAGGTATCACTTATTGAAAATCGTAATCGATTAAAATTATGTGATACATGCATTAATAACATTAAGTAGAAATCTCAATGTATGAATTGTAATCTAATTTATATCGCATTCCCTTGCATACAATTGATGTAGTACAGATTTAGAAGAAAGAATGCTTATAACTTATAATACGTGACCTGATGCAGTGAACGTATACATGTACATTTTTATTTTATTTTATAGGAGTTGAAAGTACTTATTACTTCTCTTAAAAATCAAGTGGTTATGCATGTTTAAAATTCTCACTTGCATTCACATTCCTTGATCGTATCTCCAATACAATAGAATTGTGGTAGCCTTTGATATATTATTAGAAAAAAACCACACATGGAGATTATAGGGCCTAGTACAACAAGCATTCGTAGTCACGTGTAAGTACTTATCTAAATGATAGCCGTAAGATGTACAGGAAGATATGTAAACCTCTGAAAGTAGCTATCGAGACATCATCACTACATTTTAGTGAAAATCGGGGTTTTCCTGATCTATATAATATCCTGGAAAATAAAGTAATGCACCTCTTTTATCTACTGTGTTTTTTCTCTCTCGAATTTTTCAACCAGTTGAAATTTGACTTTGATTGCCAAGAAAGGGGTATTTTGAATTCTGACCAAAACACATATTACTACTACTACTAATAATAATGATAATGGGAAACGCCTCCGTTGCACGACCGAAGGTGTTTTGTCGTCTGCGTATCCTGAAAAAATATTAATGCATTTACTGTCGGTAGCCATGTACATGTACCGTAGCATATTACCACGCAGAAAATAGTTCCGGATGAAATATCGATGCAGTGATACATATAAATATCGCAAGCAGGATCAAACAGAGGTGCGCAGGCTGTAGTCTCCGCCTTGAGTCCTCAAGTGTTAAAGTACTTGGAAGCAGGAATAAACAGCTCAGATAACACACACTGAAATTCAAAACAGCTGGGTAAGTATTTGTTTTTCTATTCATGATAAAAATATTTTAATTTATTTCTGAAAAAACTAACGGATTCTTTACGCATACTTTGTTCTTAAATTGCTGTCAACATAACATCTTAATTACTGCACATTAAAAAAAAAAAGGCAGATCATTCATTGGAAGAGACCTTCGATATCAAATGTCTTATTTCATATTATATATTGATACAATGATACGTGGAATGAAAATGTATTTTAATGGAACGTTTCTTTTTATGCGGATATTCCGATGTATTTTAAAAGAAAATTTCTGAAATCATACGAACACCATCAAAAACCAATAGAAATGGAAAAGTGTTCAGATGTATGACCAAACGCGAACTTTCTGTTGCTTGCGAAGAATTGTCACCGTGTCACTTAATAATCACAACAAGACCATTCTTATACATGTATGTCTGTATGCATTACAACTGTATATTGCGACCGTCCGTCCATATATGTATGTCTAATAACCTTTGATATTTACATTCACTGCGTGTATTCTGCTTAATATTATTGAAATTCATTGCTTGTGATTTGCAAGTATGAAGGCACATTTTGTTTCAATCTAGTTAGATCCGGATTTAGTGCCGTCTGTCCACGATCTTCGTGATTTATTTCACGTTGTAAGAGTAGGGAAAAAAATTCTGATGTATTTTCACATTTTTATTTGTAATTCAGAAGAATGGAGAACGCGTACCTATATAGTGTAAGATTGTTTATTTCATGCGTTTAGAATTCATACTTCTTCGACTATTTACCCATATCATATTTCAAATATGGAAATCATTACCATACAGAGAGACAAGTCAAGGGCAGATGATTTTCAGCTGTTATGTTTGAATAACTTACAGGTCAATAATATCAATTGTTCACACTTGAAAGCATCTATATCTAAAAAAAAAAAAAATACAGAAAAATATATATGTAAATAATAAAATATCTTTGGTTTGTTAAACAGGGGATGAAGGTCGCAAACATTGCAGAAATAAATTGCTTATGTGCATTATTCTGCCATGTTTGTGACCTTCACCTCTCGTTTTTCAAACCAAAGAAAGCATTTTGATATTCAAGTGATGTGAGAGATACATGCAGGGCCTTTTAATGATTTTCATGTCTGTATAATTGCAGCTTGCTTAAATTTCCCGATTACGAAACACAATCGAAAGGAAAAAGGTCATAGAATAGTCTCTGAGTGTTTTTATTAAAACAAACAATCGATGCACTTAGTAATCTTTATGGTGTACTGTGCTTTGATGCGAAAGGAAAATCAACAGAAAATATATTGCATGCCTGGGTATTGTTTGTGGCCAATGTTTTCAAATAATTTGTCTGACAAATGAATGTTCTTTGTTGTTCTACTTCATCAGCTTTGTATTCCATTGAATTTGCTACCCCTACGTCTACTTTCAAATCGTCGAATCACAAGCATTGTATTTCAGAGAACACTTCTAGTCTTCAAGTGGCATTTCTGTTTAAATCAAAGGTTTGCGATCCGTCTCATTTAGTGAGAAATGTGAAGGATCACTATCTCTTGACTTGGGGGAAATTTTCTATGTAAAAATGAAGATAGCGAACAGCGATCAATATCATAAACCCTCTGAAGGAAACAAAATTTCAAGGACCGGTCGCGGTGCAATGTTGCTAGGATCTCCTATTATAGCGATCTATGTGAGGGAATCATGGGATCTGCTTTTAATCAGATTGATATCCTCCAGGACTGGTCAAATTTTGTAACAAAGAAAAAATAGGTTACCATAATTGGTGCACGTTCGAGAATCTGACTTACTTTGTGTGAATATGAAGACATGTGTTCTGTGTGTGATAAACAATGCATGTTTTCTGTAGAAACTACACGCTTTGTATACACGTCTTGTACGGTATGTTTCTCACACAGGACGATACGCTTTCCACACGATACAATACATTGCATACACGAAACGAAATGTTTTTTATACGAAACGCAAGGATTTGTACGCTGAAAGATACAGTTTCTATACTCTTCTCACGTCCCGTGGGGATCCGGGCTGGAATAGGTCCTCAGTTCCCCTTGCTTGTCGTAAAAGGAATTGAGACAGCCCTTCGAATAAGACCACCAAAAACCGAGGTCCCGTGTAACAGCAAATG